>NW_009260268.1:2182630-2226278 GCF_000687185.1 Egretta garzetta | reverse complement strand
TGACGTGTTGGAAATCTCTAAAGGAGGCAGTGTACTAAGCAAGGACCCTCAGGTATCCCAGTCTAGAAAAGCTTGTACTACACACTTTTCTCCAGAGGATCCTACATTACCAACCCACATTATTTTGGTTTGCATTAGAAAGTTGTGTCATGTGAGCTAACAGTTTTTTTCCGCCATGAAGTTCATACACTAACTATACGATCATAGCACAACCTTAAAACAACTTCTGTAACAGTTTTCTATTAGTTTTCCGAGTCAGTAATTTTAATCCTGACTTCTACACTATGTGCTATCTGTAGCTACATAATTACGCTTTGCTAGCATAAATACAACTCAAAGTGACCTGCACAGATATTCGGAAATATGCACTAGAAGTGAAAGTACCAGAAAGCCTTGTAGGAAATGAAAGAAAAAAGAAAGGATAAAGAAAGGAAAGGTTTTTAAAGTTCAGATGCAATTTGTAGTCTTAGTTTGGCAGAGAATGAATGTTTGTGTGTGGTTTTATGTGCATGCAATAACGGTATTTTTCTTCTCTGGTCCTAATAACAAAACAAAAAGAAAGAGTTCTTATTACAGAAAAAACAATAGGGTATAGCCCAGATGTAGGACTTTCAAACTCTAACCAAATCCCTACCATGAATCTGGCACTGGCAGAAATGTGACATGAGTTTTTGAGCCTGCGTAAAAGCCTACTGTAGAGCTCTGGGTTCAGAAAGTAATCTTCCATTTTCAGTAGAAACATTCATAGTATGCAACAGTTTATATCTCGACTCTAGTAAAGCCATCAGCTACTGATATGATAAAGAGAAATGATAAATTAGATTGCATGTTTAATTTACTTTGTCGTATATCACATTAATGAAAAGCTCATAATCATTTGTGTCCCTTCAACCTATTATATACTGCAAACATGTATTTCTCCAAAACAATTTACACAACAAAAGCTATGTACTCTTCAAGAGTATCAGTAGGTTATGTGGTAAAAGCCTATCTGCACACCCACAAAGGAGCCCAGGGAGACAATGGCAAGTGGGGAGAGCCCAAATAATGCCCTGCCGGGCTCCTTCCAGGCCCATCACGGGAGCCATCTCGACGTCCAGAGGAGAACAAGAGCACAAAGGCCTGGGTGCCAGTGACCAGGCAGCCCCAAGTGGCACCTAGCGCAAGCCCTTGGGGTAGGACCAGGGGTCAGAGCCTTATTCCCATGGTGCAGCACCTGGAGCAGGTGCAGGGGTGCAAGCCAAAGGCCACGATCCACAAATACTCCAGAGGCCATCAGACCAATTCAGCAGCATATGTGATAAGGTTCCAGTGCCCAGGAATGTTCCTTGGAACTGTTTAATTTAGTAAGAAAGATGTAATCATACCTAGGAAATTTCAAAGATGTACTAGTGGTCACTGCAGTGAGTCCTGGTATCAGCTCACCAACAGCCTCCCAGTTGTCAGAATTTAGCAACTACATACGGGCATGTTCTTGCTGCCAATATCTCATGGTCATATTCTGATTTGATAACACTGTATACCCAGCCTGTCTTCACAAAATTACACAAGACTTGTAATATTACTACAGAGACTGTAAGACAATGAAGAATCAGACTCTAAATCTATAATCAGGAAATATTTTAAAAGTACCTTATTTAGGGAACGTAGTAAATCCTTTAGCCAATTTAAGAGTTATGTAGAACATAAAATACAAGGAATGGGTTTCAGGGTAATGAACCTGGCAAAAGGACAAAATGTGTTATTTTGAATGATTGCTACTTGATGAGTCTATAGTAAAATCTTCAGCCCCATCCTATTAGACTAAGCAGGAAGGTCAAATATGCGACAGATTGGATTGACATGATGCAGTTACCAAAAGGACCTGCCTTTAATTTTTGAAGTTTGGATTATATTTAAGCTGTGTAGAAAGCAGAAGCTGTTACAACAGATAAAAATGAGATTAAAAAATCTTAATACCTATACACAACATGTTGTAATAAACATATAATATGCAGTATTGGAGAGCTGATGGAATAAATAAATATGGAGCATTTTCATTAAAAAAAAATCTCAAGGGAAAGGCCTATGGTTGCATATTTAAATGTCTGGTTTTATTTAAGGGCCATATTCTGAAATAATTTAAAACAGGTCAGGTCTATATTATACCATGAGGAAACAGAAGGGCTTACCCTCAACAATCATACGTGTCCCTGCACTGTGGGTTTGAATGGATGTGAAATGAAAGACACTTTCATATTCCCAATATTCAGGCAAGCCCCATTTCTAACTGGCTCTGCTTTCCAGGCCCCTCTAGGAGAAGAAACCCTACTAACACTTAAATGCACACCCATTACGCTCTGAGGGCCCTTCTCTGTCTTCTGTCATGCCCCTAAACTGCTAAAATAGTTAAAATAGCTAAAAGAGGGATTTTGTGTAATTGAGAAACAAGTCTAAGATCTGCTTGTACTCTGAGGTTAATCCGGTTATTCATAATTAAATAAAAAAATCAGGAATGTCTGTATTTGGGTTTACATTTTTAGCTTCTGGGGGGATATAAGAATCCAGATCTGACTGCAAAGATAAGTTTACTCACCTCAGAATAAATGTTAGTGTTGAAGTAATATGAATGAATGAGCATAGAGGCGGTGTTACATTTTTTTTTTTCAGTAGCATTTTGTTAGTGCTTTTTGCAAATTGCACTGAAATTACATTTTCTCAAAATTGTAAAAGAATGGGAAAACTGATTAAAAAGAAAAAAATAAAAACTTAGCAGCATGAGAAATTCAGCCAAGAATGTAAATTCCAAAGTGGTAGAAAACAAATAAAAGGCCTAAAATTAATTTTTCCAACCTATGCAAAAACATATGCACAACTAGACACACATATAGACATATATAGTGACAGCGGAAGCAGAAAACAATCACTGTAGCAGCGTGAGACACTAGCTTATCACCTTTTGAATCATCATTGCAAATCTGTGGTGTAGTACCAATACAGTTCTCCTGCTTGGGGAATTCACAAACAAAATCTCAATCTTCATCAAAGCCCCTGTAGATCACATTCAAGATTTTTTAGATTTGCAACCATCTTGACACCTACTTGCCAATTTTGCTGAAAATGCCATAGTCACCACTGTGACAAGATGGAAGAAATAGATTTCATCTCTGGCTACAAAACCAGCACTTTTCTAATAAGCAAAATTGCCTCAAACGCTAAGGAAAAGAAGTGTGATGTTAGTTAGTCTGAGTCATTTAACTGAATATACGTAAACAACACTCTGTTTTTTCTTTAATTTATAAGGCATGAAAATACCAGATACATATATTTCAAATTAAGAAGATGGTATTTGATGTATGATTTAATTTTAATTTGTTGATAAATTACCACCCACCCCACTCTTTATGGGATTTCTAGTGTTCAGCAGCTTTTTACATCAGGGTGCTGGAAAAAAAATCTAAATGTTTTAATAAATGTCCTTACATGGTCCACCTCCAAAAATGAAACACTTCATACATATTTTTTGTATTTTGGAATTATTACAATATTCCAATAGAAAGAGAAATAAAAACGCAAAAATGGGGAGAAGCTAAACAAAAATAAAGAAAAAAGTCAGTAACAGGAATAATTAAAAAATAGAAACAAAAACATACGAATGAAACTCATTCTTCTTTTTTTAAGACTAAAGTAATATTCATTTTTTTTTATTAATGTGTGTTCTTCAGAGATTTTATGTATCTATGCAAGAGCTACCTGTCAAAGAGGATTTAATGATTTATTTATTTTTTTTAATTATTGAAGGCTGATTGTGTTGGACATTGAGTTGCAGAATGAGATCAAGACTTCAGGGAAACAGACAAGAAGATACTCCACTTCAGAAACACATACAATTCTATATTCATTTTCCATATATGGTAGCAAATTGGAGAGGTTTGAATTACATAGAATTACAACATCAGGTGACGATGAATTTAAAGGCTGTATTATAGTCATTACATAAAAGGCAAACCAAAGCAAACAATGCCAACAGGTCACAAGGACAGGCACTGTAAGACAGGAGAGCAAGGCCAGAGCTAATTCTTCCCAAGCTAGCTCAGATCAGTTACCTGTGGACCATATTCACCCTTTCCCTGCCAAAGTAACCACTCAAAGATGGGATTGGTGCCTAGTGCATCTGGACTCTGGGCTGAAGCAAATGAGAGCCAAGATTCCTAGGCAAGTGGGCAAATTTGTTTACACCAACAACCAGAACTATGCCTCACAACCCTCAGCTTTCCTTCATAATGTTGAGGAGCTAAGCCAACTGCTTGGGAAAGTCATTGTTATTTCTCAGAGTGGATGATCCGTCAAAAATCCAGCACATGCTGTTGCCCAAGAAAATTGATAGCCACAATGCCAAAACAAAGTAAAATCAACCAAATGGGAAAATTCACCCTGAAACAAAAAACAAAAGTGGTGAATGAGGGGTGAGAAAAACCAATATAATAATAAAAGAGCAAGAATGCCATTGTACTTTATTTGAAAACTGCCCTAACCTCCTCATGGACTTCTTGAAACAGATGGGCTGTTTTGTAATTTGAGCGTGCAACTCATGGGTAACAACTGCACAGGGGTATTGTATTTATGGAAAATGAAAGCATAAGAGAAAATGTGTCCTATGAGAACTTGTGTTGCAGTGTGTTTTCAAAGGCTAAAACAATTCACCTTCAAAAATCTGAGACTTCCTTGTGGTTTTATCACTTTTCTAAAATGTAAATATATTCAACACCCACATTTTTACGCTGAAGTTTTAGTAGATGCTTGTACAAAACAGAATGGGGCTACAGAAGTTTGTTTTCTAAGGCAGATTGGCAGAAATCACAAGTAGATGGGAATAGCATTAGCTTTAAATGGCATATATGTATCATCAGATTTTACAAGGTATGAATGCTTTAGAAGTCTTGAGATAATTATTGGAACAAAGCTTTTTTTAAAAATTATGATCATTCTAAAATGAGCCTTCTCGGTCTTTTAAACAGCAGGATTTCTCTAACACTGTACATGCCTTTATAATTACTTTACTTCAATGTAATACTTTAATGAAGACCAGTTTAATTAAATTAAATTTCTCCCTAGTGGTAACTCAATCAAAATGCATTCTACCCTCATTATGTTATCCGTAGGAGTCCAACATTGTAAGTGCTATAAGAAAAGCTGGTTTTAATGAGAATGGTCATAATGTATTATACTTGAGAGTCAAGTTACAGAAACTCTAAATGTCATATAATGAAGAACTCTATATTAAGATGAGGGGATAGACATTTTGGTACTAATTGGTTCTGGTTAATACTGTCCTTTAAACTATGATGTTATTTATTACTTATTTATGACAAGCATCTACTTAGAATGTTATACTGCATGCAAGTTACAGTGACTAAACTTTCATAGATAAACATTTTTCTCTTTCTTAATGATTAGAACAGCAATCACTGATGTTTATTCTGAAATTACATTCACTGTCACCTCCTGCAAAGCTGTTTAACAATGACACATTAGTAACATATTTACAAGTACTCTAATTTTTAAAAAGTTTTTTTTTTTAGAAATGTGTATAGTATAAATCCTGGTAATATTAAAGTGGTTTCTTGGTAAATTGGATGTCCATAGTAGACTTTATAAACTATTCTTATTCCAGCTGCTAATCTCTGCTTTTAGATAATAAATGCATTCAGTAACCATAAAGGCAGCCAGAAGTTAAATTAGGAGGAATAAACCACTGAAGTAGTAGGCCTCATGCACCTTGTCTCTGTTTCGTTGGTTGACACCAGAATCCTAATTCTGCAACTAGAACATAATCCCCAGTAGGGACACAGCCTATCTCACTGTCTCCACTGACCTCCTCCAGCCGGCCAGAACCCAAACCTCACACTGTCACCCTTGTACACCCTGTAAGGTCAATTTTTATAAAATGAAGATGGCTGCCAAGCTGCCTTCTTACTCAGATGCATCTTTGTATGGTCTTTGACATGTTCAGAGAAGAGCCTATCAGCACAGGCACAAAAAATACAATATTGAAAGAAAAGAAAGTTTAAAAAAAACCAACAGTGTATGGTATAGTAATAAGCTCTGCCACAATCTGTGTTATTGATGGCTAACTGCAACATCATGTTGTTGATGGTAACATCTTCAGTGGCTGTAGTACATACCCCCTCAGAAGAGTTTTGCCCTTACCAGGTATCCATTTTGGAGCAAACGCTCACTTTTCTCATCTCTGTTCCGCTTCTGACAGAACTTCCCATGCCATTGGCTGTGGTGGTACTTTCAAACTTGAGCTCTTATGCTACAAACTGTTGCATCCATAGAAGAAGATGCACACTAAGGAGAATATAGTATTTGCTTGTTTTGAAAACCAAAATAAGTGCTTTTTTACCTAGTGGCCTAGTAAAAATAGTATTACCATTGCTAGCAGTAACAGGACAAAGACTTTATGAGAAGGGTGTTTTATACTAACTTTACAGGGCCCCGGTCCTGGCCTGTTAACGCTTGTTATCAATCCATTATGAGAACCTGCAATGCCTGAACACTAGGTGTCTCTTCCTTTGATGTCCTTCTGCGTTGGCCTTATCGTTACATTCAGAAAGCAAAACTCAGTCTGGCTTTTCAGTAGCTCTCCCTAAAACTGATCACAATTAATGATCTTTAACTTTTCACAAACCGTAGCTAAAGAAAAGTATGAGGAAAAAGATTTTTTCAGTCACTTCTACTATTTGAAGCACTGGAATTCACAGTAAGAAGAGCAGGTAATGCAAGTAGTAAGTGCTCCTTTTCCATATCTCTAGATGAAAATGGTGACAGTATCTCTAAAATACATTGGTAGATAACATAGGTGTTTTCTCAGTGAGTCACTTGCTCATCTCAGGTCATGTAACTACTGCTGCTATCAAGACATCACAGTAACTCCAAAAGAACATCTTCTGAATATCAAAGTGCACCTGGTCAAACTAAGGCAATGCTGGACAGGAGGAAAATTACTTGCAACAGGTTGTCAAGAAATGGACTGTGCTTGACATAGCCAACTCAAAGTCAGCTCAGTGTACATTACAACCACAGAACATTTCTAAAATAATGCAGTTAATGTGGATAGGACTTGTCCACAAATGATTTCCTACAGCTAGGGAATACAGAGTTGAGCAGAAAGTTTATTAGAACATAAATCTTCAAAGAATAGCTCACAACTGACCAGCCTCTTGCTATAAACTTTTACCAGAAGCAAACCAGAGTATTTCCAGAATCACTATATAATCACAAAACCACAATAGACAATAGTTTCAACCTTGCAAACTTAAAAAAAATTAAATATATATAATGTTTCATAATATTAATAAAGGTATTTAAAGGAACAGTTTGGTCTATATGTCTATGTAATTTGCTTTGGGGTTTCCAAGTTTGGTAATTAGCAACATGATTTTTCAGAATTTATGTCGAATCAGTTACAACTGTATATGTTTGATAGTTTAAAGCTGGCCCTAGACAAAAGCCATTCCCAAATTTCAGATAGACAGCTTTGAAAAAATTCTGCCTTAGCCCAGTGAATAAATACTAGGATACAGGTTTACTTTGTAATGATGAAGTACCTTATTTTTAATAAAAAAAAAAATCTGTTCTGATGGATTTTACCTGTTCTACAATTGATTAATCTCATAAACTGGCTAGTAGATTATTTATGTGGGATTATATTGACATATTGCAACAACAGTATGAAAAAAAAACCACCACAAAGCAGGCAAGAATAATAAAAAAAAGGGTAAAAAGTTATCAGCCTTTAAGAAAACACTCCCAAGGTATGTCCAGGGAAAAGGTGAGGAACATATTTGTGCAGAGGACTGAATCTAATTCTGACATGTGGAGAAAAAAAAAAAATTTGAGTAGGTTTTGGAGAAGTTCTTATTCGGGGAAGAAGAAAGATAAGCAAATTCAGGACTAATTCAAACAAATTAGGTTTGCCTAGCTTACACTTGTAGAATTACGCAGAGACTCAACAAATACCACTTTCTCTTCTTGATTGTTCTTAACCTGCTGGCAAAACTGCAGGTGCTACTCACATGAGGCTGGTTCTGTATTTCACTCCCTGACAGCCTTCTCATCCCTTTCCATTTCTGCAGTGATACCAGTTATGGTTTGAGCAGCGTCAGCTGGATTTCATTTCTCTGCTCCAAACTGTAAACTGCTGTTGAGATATTCCGTGTAGGCTCAATGCTTTCTTCCTTTCTCTGTTTCTTTTTGGTTAATTTTATTTTTGCATTTCACTTGTTCCAGTCCATTGATCATTGCACATTTCTTTTCTTCATTTACAATCCCAAACCATTTCTTGCTATTTGTTCACTGAATTGCAACTTCTCTCACAACTTTTTCTTTGTTTCTCATGAATTTTTTTTTTTAAGTTAGTGCCCCTCAGAACTTATCTACCTTAAGCTTAAGGCTAGACAAAGACAGGTAGGAAGCTGACAGGAAAGCAATTCTCACATATAACACAGAGAGAGAGGACAAACTTTTAATATGAATGTAAAAGTAGCAGTTGTAGCTCAGAATATGACAAGAACATACAATAATTTCATTCCCTCACATTGGCATATACCTTACATAAGGAGCAATAGAATCCCACTTACTTTCTTTTGGAAAATAAGCATCGATTAATTTACAGCTCATACACAAAGTGAGATTGAAGGGAAAATCATTTAAAATCTTATTTCAAGTTGCCAAATTGCAAAAAACCCAAAGCTAAGATTATTTTTAAAATGTGGAAACAGTATTACATGGTATGTTTTCAGGACTGTATATAAAATTAACTGCATGTTTATAAGATTATTCTTCCCTGATTTAAACATTATCTTTCTAGTGAATACATCTAAACTGGGAAACCGAGTATTTATTCGAATCATATCCCAATTATACTTTTAAGATAAGTGGAGTGGAATACAAATAATTGAGCCATTGCTGAAGTTGCTGAATGGACTAGATATTAACATGCAATATGAAGTAACCACTTTGCAGACTTAATTGCTATAAGCTACTGCTACATAAGAAATTTGCTTCAAATGAACTTGCATTCAGAAAGCAATTGTAAAGGTAAGGGTGAAGGAAATGAACTAATAACTGGAATGTAATGTTCACACAGACATCTTGAATACTTTGAAGTCATACCAAGCCCAGTATAATGAAATATAACTATAATATTATAGTGGTTGGGGTTATTTTTATTTTTTATTTTGTCCTTCTGGCATTGCTGCTTAATGCATCACAGCTTGATTTATCTATTTCTTTAATATTCTAATAAGTAGAATTATTCTATTAAATACTTTAAGAAATACCTGGGAAAAGAAATGATAACAGGAATATTTAGTAAGCACTAATATTAATTAGTATCAGGAATATTTTTTCTGCAGAGAGAAACAGACTCCATATTATTGCTTTATAGTGTCTGTGTGGCCTAGGTATGATGTTCGATGAAAGCTTCCCTTAGCAGAACTTCTTCAAAAATTTAGTAATGTGTTATTGTTGACTACTGGAATTTACACATGCAGATTTTCTCTCTGAAAAGAGTGGCATAACATCTGCAGTGCAGCATTTTCTTTCTTTTTTTTTTTTTTTTTCACTACTAAATACACCACTGCTTGGCTGGAGAATTGTCTTTCTACATACATTTTCTAGTCTGTCATTAAAAATAAATTTTGTAAAAGGAGCTATTAATACTATTGGAATCATCAGCAGGACGTGGAAGCAATACATACTACAGGTACTGAAGCTATTTGTCTCTTGTACAGTCCTCCATAAAATAGATGTACATTTTGTATTTGCCTCTCTGCTAAGGGCACAAAACCTCATTCAACAAGAGGCAGAAAGGTAATGCTGTTATTATTACTGTTGAACAACTGGTCAACTCAATGCATTTTTTCCTCACTTTATGCCATTTTCAGGGAAGAAATGAGACTAACTGTCCATGTGATTTTCTACTGCTTATAACTAGACTAAAAATGAATGAATTTTCATGAGAAAAGTAACATGTGTCTCCCGAACTTGGTAAGAATCTGTATTAAACGTCAAATTCTGCTTCACAGTCAGCCATGTAAAATCTAGTGCTGAATGCTAACTGATTAGCATTGTGTAGCTTGACCTCTTGTGTAATCTAGTACAACAACTGGCTTGTGCTAAAGACTGTTAGTGGTGCATTGCCCTCCCACCAGATTAAAAACATAATAAGCATACAATAAGCTTTTATGTCTTTCTGAAATTCAGTATTTACAAGGAGTTGAAAAAGGAATGATAATGGGATCTGAGGCTGTCAGGCTTCCAACCACATAGCCAACACTGAAAGGAAGAAAGAAATCATACACGAGATTCCAAGGACATTCACTAAGGATGATATAAGTAAACGTGTGTTGATTTAGAAGTCTGTGTCTGAAGGTTTTATTTACTAAACACAGAGTTCTTTGTAGCTAACAAGCATTTTAAAACAACAGAGGAAGGCAATTAGGACAGAACTATTTTGTCACAGATCTATAAGCAACAAATACACAAAAAAAGTGGAAACCTGAAGCCAAAAACTGGATCAAAAAACGCTGTCGAGATTTTATGCATTGTGTACTACATTGTAAGATGTATCATCAAAAGTAGACATTGAAAAAGCTAGCATTAATATAGTCAACAAAAGAAATAAGAAAATTAATACCTAGCAAACTAGGCAAAATGGCAGTCTTAGTCAAATGACACAATTATTCTGAGTCTCATAGTCAGCTAAATTTCTTGTCTGGAAGACAAACAAGACCTGATCTTCTACTACCACAAAATACTAAACCATTATTATAACAGTAGGACAATAATGTCTACCCAGATACCTTTCTCATATTCACAAGGGCTACAGAGATTGCATCCTTTCTTCTGTTGCCTACTCTGTTGTACAAGCAACTTCATTCTAAAAATCTATATTCTGTCAAGAAACTTAGTTCAGGGTTTATCATACATAAAATATAGTTACATTTTGTTTAAATATGAAAGAAAAATGTAAATCAATTTTGTTGCTAAACATGTGGAAATAAATTAGGATTCTGGATTTACTTCTCTGATATGCAGGCTTCATAAGCGAGTAGAAAGAATATGAAGATAGTGCAAGGACAGAGTTCATCTTCAGGGGGAATTTCATGCTTCTTATGATACAATTTTATTGTATGATAAACAATTTTTTTAGAAAAGCACACAGTTGTCATTTACAAGCATCAGAAATTCTTACAGTCTTTCTGTCCTCTAAACAGGCTGCTCAACTCTATTTTTCCATAACCTCTCAAATCTCTTGACTCTGTCAGAGTACTCCATATTAGACCTGCTAATAAAAACTCCCTTTCTATCCAATCTTCTCAGAAAAATTATACCTACCATAGTAGGAGTGAACTTGATTACAAGGCATTTGTACATGACTGAGAAAAAAGATCAGATTCAAAAATGTTAAAGAAGCTGTGGTGCAGAGTTGGCAGAAGCCACCAAAGAATTGTCAGAGTAGAGGATTGTTAACAGATATACCTTCTTCCAAATCTCAAAAATAGCTTGCACTTCAATGATTGCAGTTCAATGCATTTACATGGTGCACTCTTCAGAATTGTGATATTTGTCCATATCGTTAGTAGAGAAAATGGAAAAGCTGTTTGAGGGGGTCAGAGCTCCTGCAGAAGTGTGCACTGCATAAAGGAAGCTTGAGAAAGCAAAACTACAAATGTGTTTTCAGAAATTTCAAAATTTTTGAAATTTTAAGAAAATAGTTGTAGGTGAAGTCATTAAATGATTTGTTGTGTCAAATTTCCTTTTGTGTTATTGGCATATAGTGTCTAGAAATTAACAAAACCCCCTCCCCATTTCTATAAGAAACATTCACTGATGCACTTTTTGGGGGCATTCTTTGACTTGTACTTAAAATTACTTTTACAGGCTTAACTGTTAAGTGTTCCACAGTAAAATAACTTTCATGTCTGCTCTTCAAAACTGACATATTTTGTCAGTCCAATTCTACTTAAAATAGGTATCTATTCAACAGAAGATATTTAAAGCTTACGGCAACAATCATCTTTTGTGAGAACTGCTCAAGCACAGAAATAATTTTCGGAAGTTCAGAGAGATCACACATATAGAGAGGAAAGTATTCTTAATTCTTCTTTTTCATGTAACATAGCTGCTGCTTGTATAACTTCTCTGCCAGTGCTGCAAAAAAAAAAAAAAAAAAAAAAAAAAGTATTCTCTTTACTAAAATCAGTTTGCACTGATTTTAAATGCAGTTTATGGCATGTAAGTTTGAAATAATTCAGAAGTTGTTGAGGTTTGTAAAGGACAGATGTCATATTTCTGATACGGCCCACAGAACAAAATATATCCACTTTCTGTACTGCTGAAATGAAAAAAAATACTATTTTGTTCTGTAAAGTTATTATGACTCATGGTCATAATAATAAATAGATTATTCAAGCAAAAGAAAACAAAAACAGGCAGAAAGACTGTCATTGTCAAAAGCCTTTAAACTGTTCAGTGAGTGTTCTTTTGCACACTGATATATTTTGTTGCTCTGTTCTCAAGTTACTATAAAGTTACCATAATTCAGTGACAAACAAATTGCTTTTCATGTATCTTCTCACCAAAACCACAGCAAATATTTTTAGTGATATGAAATTGGTAAACTGTAATCAAACCAGAAAATGTGTCACAATGTTAGTCATACTGTCTAACATGAAAAGAGTTAGCAATGTAGTATCATAGGAGGGACAGAAAATTCTAGTGAGAGAAGTCAAAGTATCATAGGATCTGTACATTTGATAAGCTTTACAAACAATCAACAGTATGTCATTTGCTTTTTTACACACCTCCGAGTCTAATCTATGGCAACAATGAAATATTACAAACGTAAGGAAGTTAAAAGTAATTTTGGTATACCTTTAAAGATTAAACATGCTTAGACAGATTCTGATGATCCTTATGTCTAATTAGAATAGAAGTGGTAAGTTTTACTGTTTTAGGACTTGTCCTCTTTGAGGCAGTCTAACCTCTCATTGCTTTAGTAACAATAGAGCCTAAGAATTATCCCTCTAGTGACAGGTAGGGCTGAGAGCAGAAGTCAGCTATGTTTTAAGCCTGTAACCTCTTATTTATGGTTTTCTCTCTCCCCAGTTTTATAATCTCAAACTTTTCCTTTTAAGTTTACTAGAATAAATGTATTTGCAGTTCATGCCAGTGTGATATTTATAAAGGACTTGTGTTAATCTTACAGACCTAGGGCTTCCTCGCCATAGACCATCTACATTGCACTGGAAATGGCAAACCTCAAGGATATTAGGGGCTGCAAAAGTCAGTTGGAAAACTGGCATCACCGGCTGCTAGAAAAAGGAAAACTAAAATGCTTGGTCATCACCCTCTCTGTGTTCCTACACCAAAAGGCAGGCTGCAGACAGATCTCCTATGGCTCTGGAATGAAGCCACTAATGTTATTGTTAATGGAGTTTCTGGATAGACTATACATACATATACATCAACCCTGACTCATTCCAAGAAAGACTATTTGCCTTCCAGTTTCCTACTAATAAAATAGGTTTTGCCGCATTGTTACAGACTACAGTGTATGGAAATAAGTGATGATCATTATCAGGGTATCTTGTTAAGAAAACATTTTAAAGACAAAAAGAGAAAGACAGTGTAACTCCTGTTTTGTAAAAGTTAAAAACAAATTAAAAAAAAATTATGAAAATATATGAGGAGAAAACTGGGTAAGAGGAGACATGACAGAAAAACTGGAAGTCCTCCAGTCTGATCTTATGACCTGTTACAAAATCATACAAAATATCAGAACAACAAAAGAATTAAGAAAAACTAAATTGATACTGTGGTTAAAATATTTGTCTTATATTATATCCACATTAGGAAGTCTCTGGTTCTTAATATCTTAAAAAAAAAAAAAAAGTCCATGCCTAATCCAGTATCACAGCCTTAAAAAAGAAAAAGGAATATAGAGAAATCAATGTAAGCATATTAATTTTCATTCTAGTCTCCTGATGAGGGTAGCTCTCAAATACTTCTCAACACAGATGGAGAGATAGAATGCTGATGAATAATACATATATTTTCCAGCTTCAAGTAAATCATTTATCCCTGCAATTATAAATCAGAGAAGCTATTGAATGATTTTTTAACATGGGATTCTTGACATGATTTTTTCAGGATTAAGAGAAGCTCATTGACCTTATTCTGCATTAAACAAATTGCTAATGAGATCAGTTTATTTTGCAATTCAGTTAATATTGAAACAAATAATAATTGGATATTCCGTAACGTAGAATTGTTGTCATTCACTCATTTTTACAGAGATTATTTAAATAAAATTTGAATTTATTTTAAATTAAATTGCAATGATGCACTGTGATAAAAATATGAACAGGAAGTTAAATGATAAAATTCAGTTTAATTTTTTTTCTTGTGATTGTATGTACAGAAAACAATCTTTCTATATGAATTACAGGAAAAAGCAACCCAGCTTGCTTTCATTAAGGGGTAGGAAAGAAATCAAAATTAATCTGGCTGGCTAATATTAATCTTTGATTAATCTTAAGATTTAAAATATATCCCCTTTGATAAAATTTAAGATACTTGTCCCTAATATCACTCCTATAAAAACTGGTTTTATTCTATCCATCCACACTATCTCCCCTAAGCAAAGTTGATAACCTGATGGTTGTATGTGCTATTAGGGGAGATATGTGATTTCTGGTCAGTAAATTTTGAGTCATTATTCAATCTGTATTACATATTTAAAAACTAATTATGACAACTCACAGCCTCCTACACAAATAAACCCCTAGTATTGCCATGCAAGCCAAAACTTCAACATTGGCACAGGAACAGTAAAATAAAAAATAAATTTAAAAAAAAGCAAAATCTTATTACTATGTCATATAAAGTATAGATTCTTATGCACAATTGCACAGATGCAACTGTGACATTGATTCATACGTATGACTTCTTGGGAAAAGGTGATCCTTTACCACAGAGGAGGATTTTTAAATGGCATTTTTAATTGAACCTTTTTTCTTTTTTTTGAGAAAAGAATTCTGAAGGAGAATTTTTGGGAGCTACATTCATCTCAGGAACGTAATAGAAGAAATTCCAAAAACATGGATAAAGCAGCTGTCCTGAAATACATAGAGCTATTTCCACCTTTGAAAGCAACCCTTCTCTTTGCTAAATGCCTGTACTGAAATTTTTTGATAGACTCCAAAAGATTTTACATATTTCAAATTTGAAAGCACAGATCAGCATACATTTTTGTGTCTACATTTACTTTGCATTTCTCTTTACACTGAAGAATAATTATGAATGACTGAAACTAATTTGCTTTCTGCCCTAAATTGCTGTTTCATACTTTTAAGCAACTGCTAAATTACATGCAGGAAGTTTTGTATACTACATATTAAAACATGTTCCTTATACTGACATATGAGCACAGTGGGTTACTCTCATTTCTTGTAAAGTAACTGATCATTTAGCTATGTACATAAGATTTGATTATGTAGCAGTAAGAGTAATCAGCTTGAAATTTTCAAATAGGATTTTTTTGGCTCAAGCTTGTATTATATGTTTTCAAAAAGTGATGTGAGAATTGTTAATCAACACAACAGAAAGTCACTGGTTACATTGAAAACCCTGGTTTTATATTAATATATTAAGAAAATATTACCATACTGAGTTTAGTAAAAAAAAATCTACAATAATAGCAAATATCAGTGCAGAATATACCTGGTTTTATGATCCTGTTGTGCTACATAGGGTTCTGGCTAATACTATAGTGCAGCATGACATGAAGATATACGCAATTGATATTAACTGCAATATTTTAGGAGTAGGTTTTCTAAATTATCCAATTAAAAAAGCAAAAGGTAATACATGTCTAAAGAATAACTGTTCCATAGATCTAAATAGATAATCTCAAACTCTATGTAGACAATATTAAACTATGTATGACAATGTAGGCTTGCTGAAACTCTGCTACATAACAACAGTTGCAGAATTCTGATTTCCAGAATTTAGGATGTTTTCCTCTACAGATGAATACATATGGGATAGGAGCAGAAATATAATAATAGTATCAAAGTTATCACTAATACAAAGCCTGTTCATAAGGGTTAATGATAACAAAACTATTTATTTATGGCCTGCATTTAAAACTGTAATTTAAAATAAAATTAAATAAATATAGCCACTGTACAGAAATAACACACTGTAACCATAGACTACTAAACTATAGGAAAGCATGTACACTGATCTGAAAAATTAGATTCCCAGATTTGATTCTGTTCCCAATTACATCAGTAAAGCTGATTTATTAAATGGGTCTAAAATACACCAATGTTCTTTGCTTAGTGACCACTATCTGACATCAGAAATATCTTATGCAAAATAAATCAGTATCAGCCAAATCTATTCTATATATAACAGCTAAGATGATACCTAAAGTCTATTGATAAAAACAAATCATGAAATTCAGCACATGGGAAAGCTCTTCTAAGACACCTGTTCTGAAGGGGAAATTCTGCTCTGAAGCAGAAAAACTTGTGGTGTGAAAAAAAATACAAACAGAAATAGTCAGTGATAATTAAAAAAAAAAATCTATGAAAAGTCCAGATTCACAATAATCTCCCCTCTGTGTAAATAACTGTCCTGTTCATCCAGACTACTAGCTTGTCATGGAAATCAGTAAGAATCACACACATATATCTAGCAAGGTAATTTTGCCCATAAATTTGATTGATCCATCTCTATTGACTACATCATAGATGAAGCACTTCAGACTCCTCTACAAAATCCCATACACTTAAGGAATAAATTATTCTTTTACCTTTTCACATCTGCAACTGGCAAATAATTTCAGGCTATCTCCTTATAGTCCAAATGAATGTTAAGTGTAAATCTAATATAGTTGGCAATAGAACTGCAATAGAGAGATCTTTGCATGTATAGCAACGATCACCTTGTGGATATTAAAATTATATGAAACATTTTCCCTTGGTTGAACAGATACACAATAACTTTCATCTGTAGGTAGCATTATAGACAGGAAAAGGATATAGTGCATATATGATGTGTCTCCAAGTCATCACCCTGACAAAGCAATTAAAAAAAATCCAAGTAACACTCTATGCTTTCAATATAGTTCTTATAAAACATGCATTAAATTAAAATTCTACATAATAATACTCTGATTTGAGTTTGAGAAACATTACACTGTGAATCTGCAAAGACTTTGATGAATACCCTATTAAGATAACAGCCCAGTCAGCTGCAGTATTGTTTATAATTTTAATGGTTTTTAGACAGTAACGAAGAAGCAATAATTTTGTTCCATTTCAAACAATATAGCTTTGAAATAACTGAAGGGCATTCAAGGAAACTACAATTCTATTATTCTTTTTTGCATCTCTTGGAGTATAATGATGACATTGCATTTGTTTGTTTCATAAAATAATGTTAAAAACGCAGTCTTAAGTGGTAACTTTTCCAGCGATGTTTACTTACCTACAATAGTTTCTCCATTGTTTGGGAGCTTAAACTTACATCTATGTGGAATAACCAAATTTCAGTTACTAGGTTGCATTTTAAGAATTACTCAACTTTTATGGAGTCTTTGTTTCCATTGACTTAATGTAATCAAGACTGAATGAAGTGCTGCTTTCATTGAGAATCTGTCTGAACAAGCAATGCATAGGTTGTAAGAACCACAGCACTTGGAAATAACATTCTCTGCATGGGGAAAGTTCAGCTATCCAATTATGCAAACTTCTGTTAGGGTGACTTGTCCTTGGTGAAATACTAGCATTATGACTACTCATAAAGTTTTGCAGAATTTTGCTCCAAATATTCTAAAGGACTAAGAATTCACAGTTGATGTTATTTCTACATGAGAGAATTTTTCAAAGATGTTAAATATTTTAAGAAGATTTTAAATAGTGTGTTGATAGGCAGCTTACATATCTGTGCAAAAGAACACTTCTAAGATAACACATGCTATTATATGAACCTGTTATGTCAGAAGACATTTTTTTCTGCAATTTCTCTTTGTGCTCTGAAATATTTGATTTATTGGCACCAATAGAACTTATGTCATGGATGTAAATACATTAAGAATGCAATTTTTTATTCTAACTTTAAACTAACAACAGTGATAACCATGAATACATATGTTACATCTTCAAATTTTCCTAGGCACTGGAACTCTGAACCAACTAGAGCCACTCTCCTGGCAAATCCTGGGAATGGTTCAGGGTAACATGGGTTCAAAAGCATTCCCAACAGACACCCTGCATGCAGCTACCTTCTAATAGCATTATGTGAGCTGGTTTTCTCCACTGTTCTCATTGCCAAAGCAGACTTCAAACTTTACTAGTTTAAAACAGCAGTGTTGTCCAGTGAAAAGTAGTGCACTAGATGTTGAATATGGCAATGTCACAGATATTTAATTAATTCTAAATGTCATTTTCATTTATAGCACATTTACATTTAAAGAAAAATAAATACCATAAAAGGGAGTAGGTTATTAAGCAGATTACTAGTCACACTGAAGTCTGATTTAACCGTTTAGCTAATACTGGATTGAGTCTTCCTCTCGAAAGGTGGAAAAAAAGATGAAGTGACACACTATCCTCTGTAATACAACAGCCATCTGAATATCTAGCAACTGTGGGAAAACTTCTTTCAGTTCTTTAATTTTCTTGAAAGAGCTTGGATTTTGTCACCTATAAAACCACCCTAGCTTATGGTCTAGTGATATTGTGGAATAGGTATGTAATCCATTTTTCCTGTGGAATCAGATTCAGTAGGAAGGCAGCAGTGGCCTTAGGTCAGACCTCTTCACCTCACTAACACTATTCATAGGGTAGGAGTATCCTCTAGTGCCATAAGAGAGGTGAAGATATCATGCTTTGATTTGACAACATTTTCATGTTGTCTTTTTTCAATGTTTTTTTTTTTTCCCTCAATGAAAGTACTGACACCGCTGGATGCTCTGTAGAGTCCAATACTAACATTAGTTACTTTTTTTTTCCCTGGACTGATTGGTGATAAGTAATTCTTTTGTTTAAAACTGTTTTCTTTTACTTTTCAGTGCATTATTATTCTATAATTTTTAAGGTCACTGAATTCTTATTTGAATTATTTTAGAATATATTTTGATAGCATCTTAATTATGTGGGTTTTTTCTTTCATAGATTTTTTTTTTAAAATGTAATTTTATTACACTTAGGTTCCGAATTCTTAGCAAACAGCAGTCAAAGAAAGTCTAACCATTTGCTTTGTATATTTATAAAGATGTTTAAATGAGGATAAATAAAAATAACATTCTGTGCTCCAAATTTCCCTCTACCTCAATGTTTTCTTTTTTTCTTTCCTAGAAAGTTCTCCTATTACCATTTGATATATTAGCTCGGTCATGTTTTCTGCCCTTTCACACTGAAGCAGAATGCCAAGTAAAGAATATTACTTATTGCTGAAGGTTTTCAGAGAGTGTAATTAAAAGTTTGTCTCCCTGTTTTTATTTAGCTTTTCCTGGCATTTGACTAATTTGGCAGCATATGGTAGGTTTGTTTATTAACTTGTGCATAGTAATTAAAGCAGTGCTTTAACAGAGACACACAAGAAATGTGTTCTATTTATATTTGAGGGGAAGATATTTTTTAAAAATCTACACAAAATGAAAAGCATTTTTTAATTTAATTCTGTAATCTGGAGGTATCTGAGTGGATTTATGTAACCTACTTTATAATAATTCACTCTTTAGAAAAAAAAATGTATTAACAGGTATTTTAATTAGTGTGCCAGCACTGTGGCCTATAGAAATAATTCAGAAAGGCAGTATGTTAATCAACTATATGTACTTAGAAGAGTGACAAAATGTCCTTTGGCACAAAGACTTCCGTGTTTTAGACAGCCTACGTTCACTGTTTAGTCATTAGGAAACAGATTTATGGCCATGATATGTAACTGAGAGTTTCATACTGATCCTATGTTTATTCGTAACATGCTGATATGTAGCAGCCATTTCTTCTGGAAAGCTGAATCTGATTTTTTTGAAAAATAAAATAAATTTTCCTAGTTGGCAATGCTGTAAGAATAAATGCACACCATTACACATAGCAATATAATTAACAGTCCAGCTTAAATCTCTATTCTATTAATATAAGACTAGCTACTTATCATGGGATTTGACCATTTTTGTATTTATTAAAAAAAAGTTAGTTATTTTCTTTTGAATCTTTAATTTTTGCTGCCCATTTAATTGCCTGTCCTAAAGCAAAAAAAGATTTCTATGCCATAAAGCTATATGAAATTGACATTGTCAATAAAAATATTCTGTCTTTGGTGTTGTTACTCCTTTTCTTCTCTGTTACTTAGTGTACAGTAAAAGCCAGAAAATTCTAATTTGAGGAATTGAAGAAGTTTAGGATCTGATGTACATAATGACCTTAACCTGGCAAACAATCTCAGAAATTGATAATGAAACCAAAACCTAAAATACAAATGTGTGAAGTATTTATGATGATACACAATGCCAGTGAGATTAGAATCTTGAACAAAGTTAGCCTGATACGAGCAAAATGAATTATACTATGATGTACAAAAGATAAATTACTTTCAACAGAGGAAGAATAGATTTCTTCATTAACTGTACGAGCAACAGAAGAAAATGATATATTACCCTACAAGACAGAACAGACTTATTTGATAGTATCTGAGAACCCTTCACAGATTATACACAAAAACACTAATGACACTTTCAATGCACTGAAATAAGAGGTTATATGTAGGGAGAGCTCAGTCAGGATTTTACTATTGTCACCTCTCTTGCCAGCCCAACAACCTGCTAGGATAACAAATAAAACCTAATAAATTTATATTTGCTTGCTCAGATTCCTAGAACAAGTATGTCAGTCATCTTTCAGACTTTTACTACATGATAATGACAATTATTGTATTATAGTGATGAATGATAGGCAAAATTACTTTATGTGAAACTAAATTACATCAAACTATATAAAAATTACATGAAAGCAGAACAGAACATGCAAAACTTTGTGCCTTTGTATTCATCCATTCTAGAATGTGATGTAGTCTCCAGAACTCAAGCCTCGCTACTGTCTCAAGGTCTGTGGGAAAATTTCAGGCCATTCAGATGAACTTATAATGTTACCTATACTTGGCTGCTTATTCTGTTTGTTTTCCCAGGGGCTACCACAGAGTCTCCAGCTGCACGGGGGTCAGACCTTAATCCCTTAGACTTTATTTAACAATGAAAAGAACAATATTTGTGGGTCCTCACACTACCAAAGGACTTACAGAAGACTGTGTGTGTAGCTCCACTGAGACTCATAAATATTTATCTATCTGCAACTGCTCAGCAGAACCTCAAATTGCAAGTATTCTTTATGTTTATACACTGCTTAAGGTGTTTCTAAATATTCCCACTATGGGTATTAAATAATAATAGCTAGAATAAATACCGACCTGTTGTTTTTGTGTGGCGATACCTATACATTTTCATTTTCATGTAGCTATCTCCCATTCTTAACTGAAGAGGTGTGTCAACTCTTCTTTTTCTTAAATATTGGCTTGCATGTGGAAAACCAGACTTGTACAACCCAAGAAAGTTTCTCATGTAGGGGAGAAATCTGCTGCTTAGAAAATTATAATTATCAAGTCTGCTTGCGTACAAACTTCTGTTTAAATGTTCAGGAGCTGATGCAGAGAACTTGCTATACAAACAGCTAAGTAGTTCAGGGCCCGGATTTATATCATACATTTGGCACAAATCTAAGTTTTTCTAATACTAATTTTAAAATAGCATTTCTACATAATTTTATTTTACCCAGTTCCTGTGCTTAGTCCTGGGAACTTTTAAGTCATTTGGGATATGGATCATGTATGTTTTTCTAGTAGTATCAGCACAATGAAAACTCAAAACTGAGGCTTGGTCTTCACAGCGGTCAAAGACTGGAGCAGCACAGCAATGCTCACAAATGCCTCCAGTGACAGAAATTCCCAGCTTTTTCCCCCAAAATTCCTTCATACCATGTGGGAAGCTCAATGACTATGAGCCTGGAGAAGGAGCAGTGAAACACAGCAGAGGAGACTAAGTGCTAAATATTGAAGGAGCTCAAAAAACAGTATGGGATTCTGAAATCAAGTGCTAACACTAGAGGTATAAGTTCACCCTCACTACACAGTAAAAAAGTAAGTGCTAATGAAATACAAATATTTAACCACAGAATCACAGAATAACTGAGATTGGCAGGGACCTCTGGAGGTCATTACTATCCAACTCCCCTGCTCAGTGAGGGACACCTAGAGAAGGTTGCTCAAGACCATGTCCAGGCTGCTTTTGAATATTTCCAAGGATGGAGATTTCATCACTTTTCTGGGCAACCCATTCTAGTTCTTGTGGCGGTGTGTTCCCCCCCTCGTCTCTGACTCCCCCTCCTTTGACCTCTTTCAAGTGATAACCACCTGTGGCGGTGGTGATAGATGCATCTGGTCTGTGTCTGGTCCTGAAGGATGCACCCACTGGATGTGGGGGGAGACAGATAACAATACAATAGCCAAGGGCTATTGTGCAATGTGCCCACCTAAGCACAGTGGTCAGTATGCAAATATGACTATGAGCCAATTATCTTACCCCCATAAATAGTGAGCAGCCCAAGAGCCCTTTGAGCTCTCCTGCACGGCAGCGGGCTGCATGCCAGGATCTCCCCTTGAGCAGGGACGCCTCTCAAGGTTACTCCTTGAAGTTGAGAGATTCCTTACCACGACAGATTCTTGGTAAGTGACTAACAGCATGCTAACTTGGAAATCTTAGCTAAGTGACATAAAGGATTAATTGCACATATATAATGCTTTAGACATAAACCGTTGACCAAGTCTGGGAGTAGGATTGGATCCAGCTGCACCTAGACTCCTCTCTGAGGGAGTTTAGAAAGCAAGGGGATCTTTTCTGAACCTCATGACTCAACGGGAGGGTCTCCCTGACAGTTTTGTCTGACCCTGTCCTCTATGCAGTAAATAACAAAGTGTACCTTGCCATCAAATCTTATAAACTATTGTCGCATTTACCACTGACCTTTGTTAACTCACTGTTTTACACCAATAACCCACATTATTTTTGCCTCCCTCTCACTCCATCCGTGACAGTTCTCCATATAGCTTTTCTTAATTTACTGACTTGTAAGAGATGTGTTACCCAGAGCAAAAATCTTGTTCTGGCCTGTGAAATCATATCAGTTCATGTCCTGACATGGATTAGAAAACAAAAGCTAATGCTGGCTAGTTACTACTTGTGATTTTAACTACAGATAAAAAACATCCATCAGGTAACTGAAGAACCAAAACATGAAAAACAGAAAGACAGAAAGACGGAAAGGAAAGAAAATAAAGAAAGAACGGAAGAATGAAAGAAAGATCATTACTAAATTAGGCAGTTTGCGTATTTAATTAAGCTTAGCACTTCTGACAATAGGATTTTGGACTTCTAGTCAAAATGACATACACAACCTAGTGACATTTTTCATACTTAGGAGGCATTCACTTCAGTCATGGAACTAACTTGAACTTCTTTCTACTACCTCAGTCCACCGACTTTGCTCTTTGGTTGTTAATTCTCATGCCCTTGAAGCGATTCTACAGAACAACTATACTTTAAATTAATAAAACTTGCTGTATTACTCTTATGGAAAATAGCCATAAGTGTATCTTTGTTCTCAGGTGCTATTACAATGTATAACGCATGTATTTTCATGCGTTTGATGTCTTCCCTGTTTTTTACACTATCAGAAAGAATCACCGCTTACTGATTAACACATGTTTCAAAGAGGTTATTTTAATTTGGCATCCCTGACATTACATATTATATATATTATTCCTACTTATCATTATACAGCTAAAAACAGAAATGAAAGGCCCATTAAGAGTCAAAATGTTTTTGCTTCTCCAAAAACTCACTTTTCTTATTAAAATGTGAACTTCCACAGTTCTTTAGATTTTACTTTGAGGAAGTCTGAGAAAAAAGTAGTAAAAAATTAATTACGCCTAATATGAGACATGAGAAATGATGTTCCTTCAGTAGATGAAAATTTTCTTTTAAGTCAGAAGGCACAGTAGTGGACATTACCTGAAAAATTCATTTTGAGTCAGTCACAATCTCAGTCATGTGAAATGTGCACACAGAAAGAACCAACAGACCAAACCTTGTCTCCTGCATTCATTAATCATTTCAATGCACGTCTTGCAGGATATGCGTATTTCCTTTTGCACATAAACATGGTGTGAGTGTGTGATGAAGACTGAGACTCTAATGTAAACAGAAATGTTAAGAACTCATCAAATTGAAGCTACATTTACCACTCTTATCACCAGAAGCTAATGTCCTGTGCCTTGCAGCTACAGTTATCAGGTAAGGATACAGCTGCAGAAATTTTAGGTGTCACCCTCTGTTCCTAAGGCAGGGATATGAGTCAAACTTAGTGAAGTTTAAAAAAAACCAGTCAAAGTATCTGGCAAGGTTTAAACAAATATAGAGCAAGTTTTAAATACAGTTTGTGGGCTACTGAAGAGGAAAGTGTTCACATGAAAAATTAGAAAATACAATTGTGTCTTCACTGGAAGTATTGCTTTAGTGATTTCTAAGCTGGCATCGGAGCATATTTAAATGACACAGACAATACTACTAATACATACATAAACCAATACTAGGAGTAAAACAAGCCCATGTAAGTGTCAAAGACAAGTAGAAGGTTCAAAATGCCTTCCTCTGACCTCTACTGAAAAGTCAACTGAAAAATAAAAAGAATAAAAGAGGGTTTGCCCTAAGCTATTAACAAAGCTGAATATCTTTGCACCCTCTTTCAGTCCAATCATCTTCAAGACACCAGAATTCACCTCAGCTGCCAATTCAGAGGTTTATTTTATAAAACATTAATGAGATTTTTGTCAATTAATATAATAACTACCTAAATGAAAATGTACAGCTCACCAGTTCCCTTGTCTTCTTTGTCGCTGGGTGACTGAGGATCAGGAGATTTCTTCCTTACAGACTCTTTCCTAATACAATTGAAATGCATCCAAAAATCTTAGCTTCTGCTTCCTTCCTTATGTTTCTTAGTTCACATAATAAGTAAGATGTATACATACATATGCATATGAACTAATGTCCTTCAGCTGTCTAAGTGTTGGCCATTTATTAATTTTGCTAAATATACTATTAGACACAAATTGTTTATCTTATTACTAAAGTAATAGTGTCACTCTGGTTTTCATTCACATACTAATAAAAAAACCTTTCAATGTTTCCTTGTTTTACATGTATGCAATTGTTCTGAACATTTTAAATATCATTAGACACTCAATAGCTAAAAGACAAAAAGTTGTATCAGCTTAAAAAAGACTACTTTTTAATTTGCATTATTAGACACATTAATAATACTGTGAAATATATATACAAACTAAGCGTCATGCATTCAACTGCAAAACTGAGACAAGGATATCTAGAAAAGATCACACTACAGCTATATTCCAATAGTTTTATCGGGCATCTATTGGGGATATTATCAGCCTAATTTCTGGGCTCTCTCAACCATGTACACAGGAAGTTATTTTAATAGTATATAATAATGTAACAGCCCAAAAAGCTAAAATAATTGTCATTGTTTCTATAGTTTTTAGCTTTATGAATGTGTTTATTCACCCACATACGCGCTGCAGGTGCACACCAATAATATAGTTATGCATCTACAGTCTGCAGTGCTGCATGAAATCATTTTGAAGTGAAAACCAATATGCCAAGCAGGCAACTGACTTCCACATAAGCTCAAACTACACAGCACTTGCATTGTTTTCCTCAACACAAAACACAGAGAACAATTCAGAAGTGTGTGTGTGAAATTCCCTCTTAAAATAAAAAATAGCAGAAACTTCAAAAAGCTGTACAGTCATCTCGGAGTGTTTATGAACAAATAGATATCTCTTCTCAAGCTGATAAACTGAAAAGCTTGCCTATTGATGAATTAAGCAATGTGTTTTGCCCAGGTACTTATCCTTGACATAGACCATATTACCCAGCATGACAAAGTAAGCTTTACCTATCTGTGTCTTATGACTCATACCTATTTAGAATTCTGACAAAAATAGTTTGTTAGTGAAAATGATACTCCAGTGAAATGTCTTACAGAATATATGCCTGACCCCCAAAGGATATGGTTTTTTTCAACCCTCAAATGCAGAATTTTACTTACAGAATCACGCTTTCAACACTACAGATGTTACTTCTTTCCCCCAACTTTAATCAAGAAAAAGCCATTAGAACGTTATCTGGATTAGTTTGAGAGTTTCAGAATAATATTCCATTTGGCCCAGAAATATACCCTAAGGAACATGCATTATGTATGCTCTCTTCTGCCAAACCTAGAGTATGAGTAGGAGTATTTCCATTCTGGAGCTTTGGGACTTGGTTCCTAGTCTCATGGCTAAAAAGTGGTTGTCAAACTATTTCTTTCATGACAGATACTGTGTCTTTGTTCTCTTCTGCTTTTCCATAGTATTGCAACTTGCTTCTTTAGTCTTTTTTCTTTCTTAAGCATACATTCTTGTGCAGTTTCCACCTGCGTTCAATCCAAGTACACAAGCTACAACTACATTTGTCAGTGCAGTGGTGTACACGTATACTAACACCAACAACAGCATGTTTGGTTTTTTTTGTTCAGGTAGCAAAGAATTCTGTGAAAACCAAACTGACATACAGGTACATATAGACATGACTTTTTTTTTTTTTTTAGCTTTTATTTCAGTGACCAGAACATTGTAATTTTCTATGGTTCTGAAATTACATACATAGCAGTCAAACATTACATGACTACTTCCACAATCCACAAGCTCACACCATTCTAATATGATGGTATATGTATCATATGCAGGTACTGATGAAAATCTTACATGCAGTATAATTAATCATAAATACAAACACTTAATTATTCCAGTCATATGGATAAGCGCTATTATAGGAATTATTTTGTAAAACCTAAGTATATCCTTTAACTTCTGTTTTACTTTCTGCTCCAAAATACTATTTCTTTTCATGGAAAAAAGAATATTGATTAGGCTTTTACTACTCCTATTTCCTGCACTTGACAAATTAATCTTACTACTAACTTGCAAAACTGACGGGAAGGTTAGGTTCCAAAAAAGGAATACAGTAAAGATTTAATTCCTTATTGGTTACAGCATTCATTAATCAGTGTTAATTTACATTAATATAAATACATTGATTCTTCTCTGAGGACCCTCTCTTGTGAGTAATTTCATCCACCAGCAGACATTATGAGATACATTAAGAACTGGCATTTCAACAAATGAGAATGGCTTGCCTATAAGAGAAATACCCAATTAAAAACCAAATAGGAAATGATTTGTTTAATTTTTATATTGCACTACCTAATTTTACTGCAATGTTCAAGGAAAATGCACCTGGATTCCCTCATAAATTTCACTGAATAAAATGTTGAAGGAAAATTCATTAGTAATTAAAAAGATCAGATTTCTCATGTGATATTTTTCATATATGTCATTTCAGAAGATCTTTCTTCTACTGCCATATGATATGGACAATTCATTCGAAGATTTACTTGTAAAGAGAAATTATGTGGAACGACTGTAATACTAATACTTTCATTGCATTAAAGTAAGTTTTTCAGCTCCGATCTAAGCATAGAGTTGCAAACAACTCTTTCTCCAAATAAGTAGCTACATCCACATTTGCACTGAGCTGTTCTTGAAATGATAGAATGAGCCATTTTTATAGAAAGAGACAGTTAGGCAGGATTATCTCACTGTTGTTCCCACTTCCATATAATTCTTACCTTCTAAAAATTATCTATTAAGAGAAGATGACAAAAACTAGATGTAAACATCTCTGACTAATGGGCAATAGTATTGCCCAAAGTGCTGTCTATACATTTAAGTTTTCACCTACGCAAAGACAAAAAGATCAAGATCCTGAAGGAACAAGATCTAAAAGAAGAAATAAAATGACTGATTAATGAGGGAAAGTTAGGACACCTTAAAAACCGTCCTTTAATGCATACAGACATGGTAACAAGCTAAGACAGAAATTAAGAGTGGTTAAATCAAGGCAATGTATTTCAAGACTACTTGGTCTACTTCCTTGTCTGTCATATAGCCAGTCCAATCCTGTATAATACAGTGGATATAATTGTCCTTTATGTATCTTGGTTTTAATTTCTGTAGAATCTGTTGCCTTCTACAACACAGGTGTAATATTCTATGGGTGAGAAATGGCAAGAAAGAAAAATCTCTGATGAAAAATTCTTTAGAAGTAAATCAAGTGGACTTGTGTCAAAAAAGCTGAAAAAACTTCGTGTGTCACATATGTTTTCTAGACTATGCCTCAGAGATAGAAAATCATCAGTTCCAACTCCTGGGATCTTCCAGAGTTCTGTTTTTCTGTACATTCCACATTGTCAGGCTTAATTTAAAAGTACAATCAGCATCTAAGAAAACATTAAAATAGTAAACCAAATCCCTAACTAGAATACCATCATGTTGTAGGTGCAGATTTCTTAACATTTTTTGCAGCATATCATAAATTACAAATCCATTTTGCATACTGAATGGAAGACACTGTTATTCAGTACTATTATAATCCCTAACTGTCATTTGACCAAATAAATTGCAAATCAAGAAACTGAGAAAAGTTGTGGAAGACTACATCATGTAGGAGGGAAGGTGGAATGAGGGTCTGTCTGTGACAGATGTCACAAAGACCTAGATTAACACAGAAGAAATAATTTCTGCAATGCAACTAATATTTTAAGAGTGACTGAAAGAACAAGAAAGTGGAGAGAAGAAAAAACACCAAAAAGAATGTCCTGACCTAACAACATCAGGGAACAGCATAAAATCAAGGTATAGCACAAGGGCCACCACAAGAAAAATATGGGAAGCTCTCTCCCATGGATATACATAAAGTCTGTTCAAATCTTACTTAACCACAGTTCTGCCTTTTTGTTGAAGTCATAGAGTTAACTTGTATTAGTCTCTTTTCCTGTGACATGACATCTCATTCTGTATTTCCTTTGTACCACTATGGTAATCCAAAAAAGCTGTTTGCCTTCAGCATAGGGTTTCCCTTGCCTTCCTCCTTTAAGAACAACTGGTGAGTCATTTGAAAGCACTCCCTCTGTCACTAGTGAGGACCAACTCACTGGTGAGTGATGGCCATAATCACTTGGTGATTCACTTGGCACTTCACTTGGCAAAAAACCTGAGTGGAATCTGCCATACTGCATAAAAAAATACTGCCAACTGAAATAACTCCACATGCTGACAGAAGGTTGCCAGTGTAAACTCTGAACCAAATGAAGACTATGAATGTGCCTCACAAAAATAAATGGCAGAAGTAAAAAGCTTTCAGACATATTCAACACCAAAATAACATACTACAGACTGGAACAGAAAAAAAGAATGACAATCTAGTCAACCAGTATGCTGCATCTCTTTGTTGGTTGGTTTGTTATCTGTATAAGGAATATCTTCTGACACACTCACTTTTGGACAAGAACTTTAGAAAGCTTAATTAATTCAGGCCTTTTTTTAAGCTGGTGATAACAATTTTCCACATATATTTACTTACTTGATTTGATTATTATTTTACTATTATTACTGCTACTAATTCAAGCAAAGGGAGAAAAAAGAAATTACTGTGACTGCATGGAAAAAAGGTTGAGAAAGTAAATAGTCCTTCCTTCTCCTCCTCCTCCTCCAAGAAAAAAAAAAAAAAAAAGATATGATTACTTCTTGAGAAAATGTGCTATAAGTACTAATGGAAATATTTGTGCAGTTCAGGCTAAAGGAGAACTAAAAATGATCAGATTGAAAGATGTTAAGGAGAATTCAGTAAAAGACTTTTATACATATACACACGGTAGACATACACAAAAAAAGCACTACCAATGAAGCATCCAGGATCCTACCAGTGAGGGAGACAGAAGCAATTCTTATCTGAATGGGAGGGTGTCACACACATAGAGGGAGAGTAAGTAAAAGTTCCTTACCTCCCATCAGTAAATTTGTCCCCGAATAAATAAGGAAAGTGACTGAATTAGGGCAATTACAAAACACAGCAACTCTGCTTAATGAATTTATGATAAAAATAGGAAATACTGACTATATCATCAGCGTATCTGTTGAGAAAAAATCGACAAAGGAATATTTCTAATAATTGAATGTTTTCAGACAGAATATTGGAAATTCTTAAAGGAACTCGGCACCATGCTAGTAGAAATTACTTGGAAAGAATAAAGGATCAAGGATTTGTTAGTCGTAATTTTTCAGAAGTAGCATCCATATCTCTGTTAGATTTTTATATGCATTATATATACTTCTACATATTTCCATAATAGTATGACATAACATATTCTGATCATTATTTGTATTGGCCTACTGAACAGTTTGAACACCTCCCATAACTCTATTTCACTGTGTTTTCAGGGTCTACCATGGTTTTGGGTTCTACATAATCTTTATAAATGGTGCAACTGCTGTGGTTTCTTTATGGCATACACTTGACTGTCTTACATGAGGTCTATTACCTACAGGAGTCTCTGGTTTTACTCAACTTTGTAGCATGTTTTTTCAACCTTTTTTCTTAGTTTTGCATATTTTGAGCAGGTTTTTTTCTCTATTGTATTTTCTGAGGTATTTCTAGGCATTTCTGTAAGCTGTACAGTTGCATGTCATTATTTTTCTCCATTGACTGTAATCATGTCTTTCTTTATATTCTTTGTATTCCTTTATTTACTTTCAATGTTATGTGCCTTAATAAGAAATATACCCTCCAATGGAAGAAAGTTTCCATTGCTTCTGGTCCTGTCACTGGGTACCAATGAAAAGAGCCTGGCTACAACTTCTTTGCATCCTCCCCCTTAAGGTTCATTAATATACATTAATGAGATCCCCCCAAGCCATCACTTCTCTAGGCTAAATACTCCCAGCAGAAATGTAAAGGGATAAATAAGTAGTATGGACCAGAAGAGAAATATTAAATTATTATCATGCAATAATACAATAGCATAACTTGAAATTAAGAAATGTTAAAAGCAAGCAGATTTATAGACTTTTGCAAAATTGCCACAGTATCTTAGGGATGTGAGAAGTGTAAACAGCTTTAAAAGCCTAGACAGTAGAGAAGTCCATGGCTTTAAAGTCTAAGCCTTATCTTGCAGAGTACCTGCACCAGCCAGAGCTTGTGCAGGTGTTTAAAATATCTATGGGAAAAAAATTATATGGATGTAAGTAAGGGGAGTTTGATGTTTCTCATGAGCACCTGACTATAAAAAGTCTTAAACTTTGTTTGGCTTACATGATTAGACTGATGTAGCTTAGCATACATTTAGCAGATGTCGTAAGTAAAGTCAAGGTAGCAAGTGGAAAACTAATGAGAAGAGAGCTGGATATTGAATTAATGGTTAGTGCATATACTTAACAGTAAGTGTTACAAATCAAATGTAGGATGAGGATCTAGTTTCACTGCAAGAAGTGACCTGTACAAGAAGAACACTATGATTCTTGTCACCTGAGGGTGGAGGAGCCCGCAAACACAAGAGAATATTGTTGTTTCAGATCAATTGTTCACATGACTGTGATCCTGGCTGCCTTGGTCCTGCAGTATATAGTTCTTTTATTCTTGCACTATCTTCTCTTGTCTATTACACACTTTAAGATATTCTTAATTAATTCCTGTACAAATGTTCAACTTTTTCCCTGATACTTATCATAAACAGTGATAAATACTCTCATATGAGTCTATGACTCCATATGCAGAAAACCATTTTACAGAGCAGCAGTATAATAGCTTTTGTAAGACACTGCCTAGAATGCTATGTTCACTGCTGATCATGTACAGCAAGGCTAAATAGTTTGGTCAATAAACAGAAAGAGAACAGTGTACAGTTTTTTTCTAATAGACATCAAATGGACGTAACAGTCTCCAAAGGTGTGAATGAGAGGAATCTCTTGAACAGTATCATATGAGGATATGCCGACCAAAGAAACTGAGGCCCAGTATTAAGAAATCTGTCTGACAATCAGCTGAACAATTCAAGGAATTTAACTCATACCAAAAGTATGAAGGTAAGGTTTTGTTTTCTCACATTCTAAGATTCTGTTAGGTCAACGTGATCAGATTGGCTTTTAACACCTAAACACCAGACTATGAGAGTTTTTGTGGCCTTTAACATACAAAAGTCTCCAGTAAGCTTTCAATACCTCAAAATTTCAACACCCCAATCCAAAACTTGAATCACCAATTATCAACTGAAATGAAGGACCCATCTAATATTGCAACGTACAGAAAAAAACTTCATATTTCTCAGAAACTCAAACAGAAATATGATGCAGATTTCTAAGAAGATATCCTAGTACGTCAATAAAGCTCTATCAAAAACAAGTCCTGCTGTTCTACCCACTTATGCTAGGACTGAAATTGGTCCATAGTGATTAATTTGAACTAAGTAGAGTATGTATGGTATATGGTTCAGTTATTGACCCATAGCACTCTCAGGTTCCTCTGAGAGCGCTATGTCTAGTGGTTCCAGTGCTGATGCATGAAATGTTCTAACAAACCAGAAATCAATGCAGAGTGCACAGTAAACAGACACAGTCAATGAGCTATTCATTACCTTTTGTAAACCTTTAGCATAATTGGCATGTGGTCAATTTATAAACTGTAATCAACTGTGGCTTTATTTGGTCTCTTATATAAAACAAGAGCAAAAAGCTTCATGTTTTATGTAGTCATAAGAACATGAAACTGGATAGGTAAGTAATTAGATACCTGAATGCACCTTCATCAAATAAAATATCACATTTGTCTGTTTGATCTCTAATAGAATCTGTTTAGTAAACACCTCAGTACTACAGCAAAGATTTTTTTGGTGTGTGATACTTTTATTAGGTATTTCTTCTGATCAGTAATTAAAACCTAAATCCCAGATGTTTTTTTAAATAAATTGTTGCCTTCAGGATAGCAATTTCTGCTACCAAAAGAGGGCACAGAGGAGGTATTTCATAATGAATGTTTATTCTTATTTACATACTGATAGAAACCTTTTTTATCATAAAACTAATTAAAGTTGGTAAAGGACAAAGTTAGCCTTTTCATTTTAAACTTAAAGCAAGAAACAAACCTCATAATCACATAAATGTCATACAAAATGTTCGGATAGCTTTAAAAATAATCACTCTCTAAAAGATGACTGCCTTCAATAGAAAGCAGTAATGTAAGACTTATTTCAAAACCCTGAATATAAAGAACAAGGAGCAAAGTAGGGAGAATGGCACTGGAAAGTTTAAAGGAAGTTGATTTGTTTTACCATTCACCTATTACTTACTTCCCATAAATAGATTATGGGCATCCAGACAACTTGTCCCTCCTTTTTGTTCAGTTTGGTTCAGTTCAATCTGCTGGGCTTCCAGAATGTCTAGGTAAGTTTTCAATTATAGGTTCCTGTACAGCCCTTTTTTTCCCCTTCCGAGAACGTTTTGAGTTCTGCGTGGTCAGCAGATGTGGAGGATTTAAGCACCTTACACCACATAGTCCATCTAAAGGAATTTTTACACCTTTTTTTTGTAGTGTATTCTGACCATACTATGAGCCAAAATAAACTACACAGTTTTACCACATTGCAGAGCCCAAGATATCATAACGCATTTCACTGCTGGATTAATTGCAGCCATGTGGTTTCATGGCTCAGCGCACAAGCAGAATGAGCTTCTCTCTGCCTGAAGCATGAGATAAGTGAGCTTGATAATGTCTATGTGGGCATATCCCAGAGAGTGGCAGCTTCTCTCAGTGTAAGCTCAAGTGAAAGAGTGAAATAGAGGAAACTGAATGTTGTGAAAGGTAAGACAAAGAAGGCTGAGCAAGTTACACACACCCAAATCCATGAAGAACATATCTGAATTAAAGAAAAAAAAAAAGTATACCTGATGCCTGTCTATCTCTGTCCAGGTTAAGGAGCTGAGTATTTCTGCTGCTGCTGCCAACCCCTCTCTGAAAAAAAGATGTTCTTAAATCTGTATGATATCAGAATTTGAGAGGATGAGTTGAATGCATGTCAGACTTTGTCCTGACACTATGTGGATGACAAATTATAGCCTAGCAAGGGTAAACTAATCAGAAAAGAAACTTATGATGTGAGACAAGTGTTACCAAAGCCAGAGGGTATTGACAACAGCTCTAAAGTGAAGTTCAGAGAACCCAGCTGCCTAGGCAGTTATTCTTAAACTTTTTGAACTACACGACTTGTATATCTACAGGGAATGAATAATCAATACTCTATTTCAAAAAAAGATTATTTAAATTACTTCAGCCAGCTACTGCTCACATCACCTTGGATTAGATGTATGATGTGTCAATGCTACATTGAAGAAGATTGTCAACTATGTCATAAAGCTAAAGATCTAATTTAATTACTGACAGTTAGATTCAGAAAATTTGCTACTTCCACTGCACTATTTGGTGACTAAAAGGAGTAATCTACCTCTTATATTCATCCTCTCTGTGCTACCTTATTTGTCTATCATCAGTCTTGGTAATTGTTACTAGCTTCCTAATTTTTTAGAAATAAAGGAATTGGCTGCACTTCCAGGTTATACAGACTGCAAATTAACATGTTTCTCATTCATAAATAAATACATAACACATTTTCTATTACAGATTTATTAGTGCTTGGAGTGGGTTTCAGTTTAGCAGTTCTTAAGTAGGAAATAAAAAAAGCACTAAATGGTGGAACGTCTTCTCTCAAAAAGATTTAGGATTCAACTATAACATGAGCCTTGCTGAATGAGTCAAGGATATACTGTTTGGCTCTTTTCCCTTGTGAATCTACTCATTTGAACTGTTATTTTAACAAAAGAAACTAGAAGGTCTGAAATATAATTTCATTCTTTGCTAGTGCATTCAGCAAAAATCAAGAGAGGAACATGTTTTTATAAATTCCTTTTTTTGAGTGACTTGGGGAAAAAACATGACAGAGAGCACTTAGAAAATTCCCTTTTCAAGGAATTTTGAATCTCCCCATCAAGTGAGAAGATGGAACTGTCTTCCAGCTGAGCCTAACAAAATATTACTATACTTCTATGTTTAATATTTTGTTTTTACATATATTATATATGTAATATTATTACTAATCTATTTTAATGTTAGATACAATTCTAAAATATGTGAAGCAGGAAAACCCCTGTTCCAGACAAGCACATTGAAAAAATGCCAAGGAAATACATATTTATTAACAAATATTCCAAAATTCTCTATGAAGATGGGTTTCTGGGAGAATGGATTCTCTCATTCTATGAGAATGTGATTTTTATGTAGTTATTGCAGTGGGCTTGAATTCCAGTTTAATTTTGTAGATTAGCTGTCTTTCAGTGCTGTTCAGCATGAATGTAATATTCTCAAAAACATTCTGGTTAAGTGAGTGTTCCATTGTGACACTAAATTGTTATTAACAGCTCACCGTGATCCATACTCCTTTCTTTCTTTTATATATTTTACTTTTCTTTCCTAACCATATGTTGTTGCACTAAAAATTCAACTTTGATGTATCTTTCACCCTAGCTGTATCATTAAATACCACCCAAAACATTCCCCAATACCAGATGTTGAAGTAAAACCAGGAGTGTGTCCAGCACAGAAGCAGAGGAATAGGCAGTAAGGTGGAGAACACGAGAGCTGCTGAAGATTTTGACACTGTCCAGGCTCTCTGAAACTATAATAACTATTTAAAGACACACAAAGATTTTTATTTCTTTATGAAGGCAAGTGCAGCTGCTGGAAAAAGAATTTGAAAAAAATATCTATATTTTACTTAATATTGCTGGGTCATGCATAATAAAGTAGTTTGATAGTCTACAACTAAATGAAGGAAAGCAGACAAGACAAAATACAATGAAAAAGATCCTATAAAGAATGTAAATCTTGAAAGGTGCCACAGTACCACACACAAACAAAAAAGCTAGAAAAAAGACTAATCTAGTACACACATGCTCAAAGAACAGTTGCATACATGGATGGATACTGACATAGTTCTACTTGTATATCCTAAGAATCAGATAGCTAATAATTATTATTCTGACTATCCAGACACATCATTTTTGGAGAATACTATGTATCTGCTGTATAAACATCTGTATCTCACTGGACATATTAATGATACGATGACACCACAACTTTATTGTTATGAATCTACTTTTTTTTTTCCCCAAGAAAGCATAATTTTATTCTATGTTTTAGTCTAATAGATTTGTGTAAATGGTATCAAAATTATTTAATGCTGAAAAATATGAAAGATCAAATTTAGATTCCTATTTGATAGTATCAACTTACAGGACAAGACATTTCAAAACGGAAGCATCGTGTTTTGAAGTAGAATGTTTAGAATCAGGCTCTCTGACTATGTCTCCATTAATGCAAATCCTAACACTATCAGAAACCTCTTAAACACCATGAAATATATAAATGAACAGAAATGTTAGTTAAACAAATGCTACATGGATAAACCTCCTGCCAGACCAAAAAATAGTGCAAATTTACAGTTGAAAAGTTTGGACACAAAAGATAACAGGACTTTGCAAAGTTCCACCTCACTCTCACGGTGATCGGCAGATAGCGAGATTCGTACAAGACAATATACGATCTCTGTTGAGTTTCTCCATAATGTGTAGCCCTGTAAAGCAGTAAGTATGGTGTTGCCATCACTTGTAACAGGCCACAGGCTTTGTATTAAGAGAAAAGTGAAGCTTCAAGAATTTTAGACTTGTCTTGGCCCACCCAGAGATTTGTTTTAACTGGTTTACCTGTAACAGCTATTATCTACAACCAAGTCAAATTGCGTTATAATGCCCATTATAACATTACAGTATTCCAACAAATACAGAGTAAGAAGAAGCAGTTATTCTGTATTGAATGAATAATCTATAATGCTAGGGAAAAAAAAAATGCACTATACAAGAGTATGTCCACAGGGTGATATACCTGACCTCCTAAGGCTCTGAACAACTCTTCAATGGTCAGTTATACTCATCAGAGGAGTACAACCTTGGGAGCTGGGCAAAGCCAGTGCTAAGGACAACAAAGATAGCAAAAAGTAAGTATCCAGTTTAGATAAAACATACCACATGTAGTGACTCTGGATATAACCTGGAAGAACAAACTAGTGAAGAAAGAACAAGTAAGCAGACTGTGTTAGCAAACACACTAAAATGACCCCAAGCATACCCAAGAATGAACAGGAAGAAACCAAAAAATTTTAACATCCCCAGAAACAATCACAATGAAAGTTATAGGATTCTAATGACTCCCTATAGTCAACTCTCTTCCCTCTCCCCACCTCCCCAGGCCACCAACCCCAGAACCTAGAAGAGCAGTGGAAGGCTGAGCACAATACAGAGAAAGGAGCAGATACTGGAAAATTGTTAGTTTTAATTGGCATTATCAGGAACAAGCTGTAAAAACTGAGTAATTTGTACTATAAATACTAGCGTCATTGTAACTGGACTAATAATTCTCTGATTAGACTGCTAAAACGGTAATTAGACAAAAAACTCTTGGTTTTACGTGTAAGGTTCACTTCTTTGACCCATGTAAACTGTGCAAATTGTATTGTCACCATGGCTAGGATGTAATTGGGATGCAAAATATTGGTAACTGTTGCAGGGAAAAACTGCTAAATTTACATAGCTCAAATCGGGATCAAAGCAGCTTTCTGATTTATTAATGAGTAATAATTAACTAGCAATCAGTGAATTTTATATTCACAATTAACAAAACAGATAAACTACAATAGTAGACACTTACAAAAATGTTGATAAACACCTCTTAATTTCTAAACACCCTTCTCTAACCAATCCCAGAGAGTTCTAAGGGCACCCACAACCATGGAGTTACAGGAATGCAGGCACAGGCTGGGTTACAAGCACAACCCTCTCCCCTGCGAGGGCAGTTTACCCTATTCCCACAAACCTCTGCGACAGAGAGAAGTGTTCTAGCTTTGTGTGAAGCTATGCCTCTCCCTATAGCTTGCTAATCCACATACCAGTGTGAAAGCACACCATGAAGGTCACATACACACACCTGAGGTGTGACCCCCTACTTGTTGCATCCCATACTGTTGTGACAGGAGCTCTCCAGCAGTGTCAGAAGAGGTTTAATTGCTGCTGTTTCCCCTGCAAGGTATCCCACATACTAAAGCCTTCCTTTTTACATACTTCTTTTAAAGCTGACTCCTCTTTTATTTCAAAAATCTCTTCAAGGTTTGACTGCTGCTGTTACCACTGCAAGGTATCTTCCCACATGCTACAGGCTTCCCTTTTACATATTTTTTTAAAGCTGACACACCTTCTTTATTTCAAATACCTCTTCATAGTTCCCTGGTTATCACTTAAGCAATTTGAGACTTGTTTCACTCTTTTAACATCATCAGTTTCAGGCAAACACCCCCTCAGAGAGTTTTGGGTGTCCCCTTCACACACACCCTTCAACACTCACATCCTTGTCTTAACATCTGTTGTTGCCAAGGGTGGGCTGTGCTGGCAGCTCTACAGTAACAGATTGGTGGATAGCGTAGGCAACCTAAGACTGTTAAAATTTAGTGCAAAAAGGTGGTGAAAAGATCTCAAGTACATACAGAACAGGTCATAGGAAAAGTAGGGAATCAGACAGTATCAAAGGAGCTTAACAGAGATGTACAAGGCACAAATAGAGGACAACTTAGACTAAAAACTATTAGATATATCAGAGACTGCCATAACAAAAGAGACCTATGTAGAGACTGACTGATACTGTTGAGTGATGCATTTTATTGTAAATTACTTTGGGAGTCTTAATTACTGTAAGTTACTTGACACCCTGTTGAAGTTTAGTTAAAACATAATGCCTTTTGGTAGATTCTGAATATAAGCAGTTGCTTTGAGTATGAAATTACATTAGCAACATGAGAAACTATTTCATTTTGCTCAGAATTTATTTAACCTACTTGTCCTTGTGTAAAAGATTCTTTATAACTACAAGCTCGAGTTTTCCATAAACATTATCTGAGACTACTAGAACTGTATTAATTTTATTTCATAGAACGACCACTGATTCTGAAAGGAAGAGTGGCCCGCATTACAATTACCACAGAAAAGACTCCATTGCAGGGAGCTTACTAAACCAAGAAAACTGAATCATAAACTGATGCTATGGTATTCAGATAGACATCACATTCTGTTTATATTCTTGTTAAGGAAGCTGGCTGATGATATGGCCTTCTTCACAAAGCTGGAGACATTCAGAGACTTAAGTTATTGAATGCTACTAGTTTGGAACTGGAAAATCTTCAGTACGGCTGGATAAATAACAAATTCATTCACTAAATACTCCTATCTATGTTTGTGATCTGCATTCCGTACTGGAAAGTGTTTTGAACTCCTGTGGAATTTCTTCAAATGTCTTGATGTGGGTATAAAATGGTTTTCTGAAGTATAAAAAGAGAATCATTATATTAGTACTAATTTTAGATATTTTGGCTGAGGTACAGATATAGTATATTGTTTTCACATACAAATACTTTCTGACAAATTTTTATATCAAAGTTCTGCAGAAAGTTTCAGAAAAGTGAAATAATGCAAGCTGTAACTTCATGATGAAGACATGTCAATGGATTTTCAAAGGTAAATTAGTATTACAAAATTATGCCCTTTAATGGCAAAATGTAGCTTCTGTGAAAACAGAACGTAACTTCTATTGTGGGATCACCATTTATCTGTAAGCATGAGCCTAGAAGATCTCCTGAAGACCTGAATTCATACCAGACAGAAGAAATAATTACATATAACATTCAGTACAAAAGCTGTGGTTTGACAGAATTCACAGCTCCCAGCTAGGGTAGTACTACGCTCATCCACCATACACGGCACATAAACAATGGGTGTAACCATGTTTAGTATGTGGAATTCAGAAAAGAAAGTGGCTAAATCAGGGGGTTGAATAATGGAGAACTACATTATTGAGACAATACTACTTCAGAAATTCTGTGTTTTCTGTCTTCAGTTTCATGACTTAAATGATTCAGTAGGTTTCCTTTATTTTCTTATTTTTTTCTTAGAAAGAAAATAAAATAATGAATGACTTTTATTTGTATTTATTTTCTTTTACATTCTATCAAACAGCTTAATTTATGTAGTGTATCATCTTAACTGATTCCGTAAATACATAAGCCAGTCTAAAAGGGAAGTGCTTACCTTTCTGTCTCATATCCAAAAGCAAAAACTCCCCCAAACTTTGTATTAGTACAGGCATATTAAAATGAGTTAGCAGTACGAATCTACATGCATATATATTCAAGGTAGCTATGTGCATCCTTTAGAAATGGATTAATGTCCAAAAATTATTTTAAGTTAATGAAGCTGTATAAAGTCCACATTATCTTCCCCATTGAATAGTACTAAAAATAGTAATAATTCCATAGGATTGATTTTAAGTTGCAAATATACATCCGCTAATTCTGAAATGAAATCTTGTTCTATAACACAACACTGTAGAACTTTGTAATTAATTTTATTGATTCTCCAGTTTAACTGCAATCTCTTTTCATTTTCACATATATATGTGTGTGTATATCTGTGCGTATGTATACATGTATGTGTATGTGCTGGTTTCAGCATTAAGAAATTTGGTTTTACATAATGACTTAAGACAAAAGAAAGAAACTGAGAATTCTACATAAATAAATGATAAATTTATTCAAAACAGCCAGAAGCAGTTTGACAGACTAGATAATCTGTAACTATATTATTTTCATAGCAAATGCCAAATAGACATCTGGATACAAGATGCTCTTGAAGGCATTCATTTATGAATAAATAGATGACAATTTCAAGAAAACAGAGCATAATATTTTCCGAAACGCCTAAGGGGCTTGCAAACCACTAGCCCTAGACTCAGATGTACTGCAACCTGGAGCTGATTATTTGTGCATGTCTGCATGCTACAGCAGGAACTGTGGCCACTTACGTGCCACCTTGACAAGTAAACTATATGCAACTTTTTGCCTTCAGTGAGGTGTCAGGTTGCTCAGAGTTTCTGCCCAATGTTGAAGCTGCCAAGTGTTGCTAAAGGTATGGTGGCTTTGGAGAAGAGTAGCATACAAGTTTAAGAAACACAAGTAAGATTCCAGGCAGAAGGCACAACATAGGAGATACAGATGGTGAGGAGAGAAACTGGGGGTGTGTGACTGGCATATACCCTTTGAGTACACCCTAGGTGCACACATACTTTGGAAACAAATATGTTCTGATTACAGCGTGAAGAATTAAAACTGAGAACAAGTTTTGCTCAGATACCTCAGACTTTATTCAGAAAAAAATGTTATGCAGAAATACAGAAGTTATAGAAGTTTCAACCAAAGCTGAGTCTACAACCAAGCTAAAAAAATAGACAGCTCATCCAGCACCAGAGGAAGCTTGTCTAGGTGTTAATGACAAAGGGATACCTTTAAACTCCTAGAAGCCTAAGCTAAAGCCATAAAATGAAACTTTTTTTTTTCATGATGTAACTTATCATCTTATGTCTTATCTTTTCTCCTATTCTTAATCATATCACAGTACTGTTTGTAGCAACTGTTGATGCAATATGAGGAAAATCAATACAGTTCAGATTTTGCTGTGTAAATGTAATTTAACAGCTAAACAGTGAGAGAAAGGGAACAGAAGGATTTTTTGTGAGAATGTGGCAATAAATAATGGCTTAGGACAAAAAATACTTGGTCGGATTTTGGAGTACTCAGTAGCAGTAGTCAATTCAAACTTGGAATTCACCGAATTAGTGTTAAATTCCTAAAAGGGGTCTCAGTGCAGTCACTGGCTGAAGACTTCCTATCTGGTTCCAAATCATTGGGTACTTGTATGCAATATCCTGACTCATACACTCCACCCATGAATGTAACTCAGCTTTAATCAACTGAGTTACACAAGTATGAAATTTGAAAAAAAAAAAATGTTGGATAAATGATCTCCTACTGGCTAAGCTGGCTCTATTTAACTTCATTTCTGTCTAGGATCATACAAGCCACATGTACCAGGAACTCGCTTTTACATTTATCATGACATATATATTCCTGTGAATAGGTTGTTTTTTAAAATGTAAACAGATGAGCAAAAAGCTGCCCTAACAGTGACTCTGGTAATAACAGTAACCATAAGGAGGCAAGATCCTCTGAAATTAAAATCTCACTCAGTGAAGGAAAAACTCTTAAAAGTAAAACAAATCTAAACTTACCATTTTTTTCCCATTCTTAATTTAGAACAAACACTATGTTCTTAATTGAAAGGTTAGCTACCATACATAATTATTATATAGCTCATTGAGATTACAAAATTTACTGCTATATTCAAACTTTTTAAGAAAACAAAATGAGCAGAATGATGAATGATATTTTGATTACAGAGATAAATATGCCAAGAAACTGGTCTTATGCATATTAAATATGGTATTGGAATTCTTTTATTTTTAGTAATTAAATTCTTATAAGAACTAGTCTAACTTCTGGGTAAATTACTTCTGAAGTAAAGAAGGTGATATAGTTTGAATAGGTAAGTAATATTTCATAATTATGTAATCAGCAGATCTTCAAGGCTGGCTCTACATAGATACACTTAAGACCAAAAATATCACTCTGGTAAGCACACACAAGCTGGCACACTTAATTTCTTTCGGTGGATGACCAAAGCTGTGCATTGCTGTTACTCATGATAACTAACGTGCCATCTGTGTCATGCATATATCTATATACAGTTCTATAATTATACTTAGTTTATCACAGACATTCCCAAAAATCAGCCCACCGTATAGTTGCAAAGACTGGAACAAGGGCACTTTGATGCTTACATTCTGATGAATTTCAAAGCTTTTGCCTGTCACATAAATCACTAGATTAATCACTCTTACAAAGGCAGTTCACTTTTAACTGTGTTTTATTGTTAATCCACTTGGTGCTCTAGTAAACTAGATTAACCTGTAGTAGGTTTATGAGTAGATTATCTCTTGCCAGACTAGAGTGCTCTGTCCACCTCCAGCCTTGTAGATGCTTATATGATTTCCTGAAAACTGATAAACTGTTTTTGTGACTGACAAATTTTACGGAGTCTGTATAAGCCACACATCACTCATCCCACTTAATATCCCAGTGGTCAACAGCACCACAGATTGGCAGCTGAGAAATCATCAGTAGAAAATATAAGGGAAAATACAGTTTAAAGAAGCAGTTTTGCAAGCTAGTTTCAGTTTGCATTTAGAAAGTTTAGAAAGTTAGTTTGCATTTACAAAGAAAATGCACATTTCATATAGGAACTGAGATGATGAATGGTAACTGAAAATATTTTAATCTGCTTCCATCATATACCCATATCTGAAAATTTGCATGCTTTAGGAATTCACCGCTCTACATTGTAAAGCTCTGTCTTCAAATGCTTAGAACTTTGTTGGTTTTCAGCTTTTCTGAAAGAATTTAGAAAAGACTGGCTTTAT
>NW_009260268.1:2167129-2182618 GCF_000687185.1 Egretta garzetta | reverse complement strand
GGTTCAGCCAAGGAAGAAGAATGTTATTCTCCAATGTTTGGAGGTGAAAAAAAAAGAAAAAGACAGTGTTCATGTGAGAAGGCCTAGTGCTTTGGAGAATGCATTTGTTGCACTGATATCAAGGACACAGTTTACATGTGTGCCAGTTGGCAGCTTAAGTTAGTGTGATGGCTACATTCTTACATTCTTCAACGATTTCGTCACTGAATCATAGAATCGTTTAGGTTGGAAAAGACCTTTAAGATCATCAAGTCCAACTGTTAACCTAACACTGCCAAGTCTACCACTAAACCATGTCCCTAAGCACCTTGTCTATCTCTTTTAAATACCTCCAGGGATGGGGACTCAACCACTTCCCTGGGCAGCCCGTTCCAATGTTTGACAACCCCTTCATTGAAAAAATCTTTCCTAATGTCTAACCCTTGTCCATAATGAAGACAGTCAAACTCTCTACAGATCCCAGAGTGGATGAAATACAGACTCCTTCTTAATGAAAGACCTAAGTACACTACTTCTCAATGTGCAGGTGATGGTCTAGCTTTTTCTGACGTTTCTTCTTGTGACTTAAAATGGTACTGGACTCAGGGATTAAAAACAGAAACATCAAATCGTGTATGTTCCGGCAACTAAGCAGCATGTTAGACAAGAGATAAGGAAAGGCAAAAAATACCAGGGCATTTGGGGTGTGGATGACAAAGTTTTGCTAGAATCACTGGACTTGGCAGATCTCTGAACGGACAGGCAAAATACAAAGGCCAAAGAGCAGAGATAGATGAAAAGAATAGGCACTGAAGAGATGCATTGAAAGGATTTTTGGATTGTAAATTTGGATTTTCTCAGTATTTACAACTGCAACTAAAATAATGCTTTGAATATAAAGTGCTATAAAAATATGAATAACTGAAAAATAATGTCCTAATCCTCTAAAGATGAACTTCCAAAGTGAATGGACACTTCATAATTTTCACTGCAATGCCTAACTAAACTTCACATGTGTTTTGGAAATAATATCACTATTATAAAATAATTAACAGAATCAAAATCATTCAGATTCCACGACAGTGGCATCTTAAAGCATTCTGTTTGAAAATTATTTTTTATTCAAGACAGGATCTTGTAAAGTGCGCATTACCTGAAACCCGAAAGCTTACATTCCCTGAGGAACTAAAAGATAAATGTTGAAAAACGATGTGAACGTAAATGTTTATTTCTGCCCCTCTCTAATATTTCACACCTCCATAGATGAGGCACTGTTTCTGACAGATTATCTTTGCTGAAACAGCTCCAGTTTTAGTATTTTCTAATTTTGCAGTGCTTGACTTGAGGGTTTGATGGTGGTTTTTTTTTTTTTTTTTTTGGTGTAATAACCTATTTGTGCCACAAAGACCAAAACAGTAGCTATAAATTATCCATCAGAGTTTTGTAAAGATTTGCATTATGTTAGAAAGCAAATGATAAATACGGCACTATAAATGCCTTGCATGATTAATGCACAATATGTCTTGATACTGTAGCTTTTCAAGAACCCATTAGCACAAAAGTGAACCTAAATGTGATGTTGGCACATTTGGCTAAGTAAACTATTTAAAAATATATGTGACACACAAATAAGAATATTTGTAATAGTTTTGGACACATTACAATCATCAATTTTTAATTTTTTTACTAAAACAACAATTTTATTCATCATAAGTTACATGCTTATCACACAGTATCTAAAATAATCCTCCTGTTTGGAAGTGTGAATTCAATTTGATTCTAAAGATTTCCTGATTCCTGTAGGAATGGGCTTTATATTTCAAAATCTTAAGTTTTCAAAACCATTTTTACCCTCTTTGCCTAAAGCAGTAGCATTGATACTCTTAAGTGCAATGTAAAAAAATCTGTTTTCATTGTTCCCACATAGCTTCTTGCAAGAATCTGGACTGAAGCTCAGTTACCACAAATGTCATAGCCATGCATCAGGAATATGACTCTCTTCATTGCAACACCTATAATTCATAAAGCGTAGATTAATGCTAGCGTTTAAGCATTATATAAATTAAGCATCATTAAGCAGTTCTCTGATCTTTACTTCTTGCCTGACTTTTCTTCATAGCACTAAAAATGGTTCAGAGTAGAACAGAGCAGATCTGGAATAACTACTCTATGTGAGTGAGACATGAGACAGAAAAATAGCTTGAGCTGGAATAAAGCACACAATAAAAATAAAAAGATTAAAGACCCTGTGATATTTTATAACATGTTTTAAAAGTTATATCAATTTAGGAAAGACAATTAAATTTAAATGCCCCAGTGGTTCTTTAACGACAAACCCCCACAAAATATCCTTGCTAAAATACACACAGCATGTGACTTTTTTTTTTTTTTTTTTTTTTTTTTTTTTAATTTCAGGATAGATAAATATTCTTTGCCCACCTCTGGTAGATCACTATGTGTTGTAGCACTCTACTGGCATTTTATAGCCAGTATTTCTAAAAGTCTTTTAAAAAACAAACAAGCATAAGAAAATTCATTAGAGTGCTATGTTCTGATTAAAGTGATTAAAGGGATATAGTGGTAAAGTCACCTATATGGCAATGCAAAACCCAGCAATCACCGTATTTTTTTATGCAATCTCCCATTCATAGTTAAAATGGAATGTTTCATTTCTAAGCAAAGAAAGAAAACGTAGCTCAACATTTTTAATTCAAGTCATATTCTTAGTTCAAAATTTAAACTACAGATTAAGGTTCACGCTTGATAAAAGCTGAAATCTGGCAGTCCCTTTCCAGTAGATACAATGCAACATAGGGTACAGGAAAAAATAATTTTGAACACCCTCCTCAAAGAAAGAATTCTAAGATAGTTGCCAAGATGGTTTATGACAGTTTCAAAAGACTGGCAAGATTAAACTTGAGCTGCTAGGATTATCCCAAGACTCTTGAGCAAATTTCTGTGTTTTCCAGGAGAATACAGAAACTCCACTGCACACAGTCGTAACTGTCAACTGCATTCATTTTGAGAGGATCCTCAAGTACAAGCATTGAACTACTGAGTTTTGAGAACTGGCTTATCTGCATATGATACCAGAGCAATTAATGGTAACCCAAATCATGTGCCAGACACAAATGATACTGAAGAAAAGAAGTCATATATAATTAAGTCCTGATCCCTCCACGCTAGTGAGCGTTTCCAGATCTTTTACAAAAACATTTCAACTCTTTCACAGCATCAGCTATCTGAACAAATGAATGACCAGTGAGATGTTAGGAGTTTTGTCAATAGCTGCCCATGACTGGAAAATGATTACCAGTGAACTCTACAGTCATCTCATCCTTGGCACAGTTTGTACCAGTGAAGATTTAATATATACTATTATTACTTTTATTACTTCCTGTCTTCAGGACACATACAGTGAATTCTATACTTAGGATTTTGATTTTTCAGAAACTGCAATGCAACGGGAGAACAACTAGAATCAACGGAAGCTTTGCAATGAACAAATAAAACTACATATAAAGTTAAGTAATGTAAAAAAGCAAATTCTGTACAGTTCAAATTCATTAACTAAATTTGGAGGATGATTTTGCATTTAATTTTCCTGTTTCTCTGTTCTTTATTTGTAAAATAGACTATCCCTTAAGCCTCATAAGTAACATGTTTATTAATGTTTATGTTTATTACAGAGTTATTAATGTTCATGAAGTACTCCAGCACTTGCATGACAACTGCCACGTTTATTCTATTAAGGAATTAACCATTTTGTATTCAGAGCAGTCTTTACATAATGTACAATAAATATGACATGTTGACCCAGAGTAAGCAATGAAGGAAAGCAAAAACTGAATAACGAATACTTTTTCCTGACGTAAACCTTGTAATTGTATACATAAGTGAAGTTGTATACCTGTTTTAAAAAAAACAGAGAGATTGCATTTAAAAACTGTCCTAATGCACATGCACAGGGAGCTGTGTATTCATAAGTTTAATTCTCGCAATTTTCCAGCCTAGCTAGACCTAATAAAACTATTTATATGTAGAAAAGTAATATTTCTGAAGGCATCTTTGATAAGGGGGCATCACATTCTAACTATCAAAATAAGCATTAGTAAACCTTGGCAAAAGCTGTTTCAGATTATGTTAACATTAACAAAGTTTTATGTCATGTTACCCAATTGTACACTATTGCCCATGTAAGGAATGAATGTCCTTAGAAATCTTTGTGTGAATCGTATAATCATGGCTGTCACTTAAAAACTCCACTAACTTCTTACAATAGTTAAAGTGTAGGAAGTATTTAACATATCACATAATGGCAAGCATTAATAAATACTGATTTTTTTCACAGTGATCATCAAAAGGAAGAGTATGAGTATTACTAAAAAATTCAACAATAATAATACAAAATAAATTTTCAAAAACTTGGGGGGGGAGCGGATGGTCTCTTGCAAAGCCTAAAGGAAAGGCTTTTCTAACTTTTGGAATGGAGACAGATCTCTCTCTTGCACAGCCATTGTAGTCTCCAGAGATAAATGGCCTAGAAATGTGGAATTCTTCAGAGGAAAGAGCAGAAAAGCAAATTTTCTTACCTCAGCTCATGAATTACTATGTTGCCCATTCATTGCTTCTCATACTGTATTTTGATGCTATCAGTGGTCTTTCTACATACTGGTTTTATAAATTTTAGCATTATTGTCAAAACTGTACTTGTGGAAGAAAGTAAGAATGGAGCAAAACCTGGCCTTGAGTAAGAAAAACATTTTGATTTTTCAGATTGGTAACAGTAGTTAAGGGCACTGAACCACTCAGGTTCTAAAATAAGGATGAAAAACTGAGTATTCTATCCTAAGGTCTACCTACTGGATTTATTTGAGAGTCCCCTTTCCTGAGACTCTTCATCCTGTGTGGACTGATCCTGTGGGGTTGAACTATTAAGGCTATGACAGGGTGAATGTTCAGTCCAATCAATAAGGAGGCACTGATTGGATTGTATGCATGTAAGTATCCTCGTTTCGGCTAGTATAGAGGTAATTTTCTTCCTAGTAGCTGGTATAGTGCTGTGTTTTGGATTTAGTATGAGAACAATGCCAATAACACAATGAAGTTTTAGTTGTTGCCAAGTAGTCCTTACACTAAATCAAGGACTTTTCAGCTTCTCATGCTCTGCTGACTGAGAAGGCTGGAGATGCACAAGAAGCTGGGAAAGGGCACAGCCAGGACAGGTGACCCAAACTGGCCAAAGGGATATTCCACACCATATGACATCTTGCTTAGCATATAAATGGGGAAAGCTGCTCGGGAACTGGCTGGGCATCATTTGGTGGGTGGTGAGCAGTTGCATTGTACATCACTTTTTTTGTATATTCTTTTATCATTATTATTGTTAGCATTATTTTCTCTTCCTATTCTGTCCTATTTACTGTCTTTTTATCAACCCACGGGTCTTACTTTTTCCCCAATTCTTTCCCTCATCCCACTATGGGGGCGGAGTGAGTGAACAGCTGTGTGATGCTTCACTGCCTGCCAGGTTAAAACACGACAGTAAACTACACTGCTTAAAAAAACCATACAGTTGAAAAAAATAGAGCCTCACTCAAAACCAACACATATAGTATATCTATTCCTGAAAAAGCTATAAAATATCCATATCTATCTATATTTTCTTGCCTGACTTAGCAATTTTCCCACAAATAAAAAATACTTGGCAATTCTTTGAAGGATTTTTAATACTTGTAACTTGGAAAGGACTACCTGCATGTTTCACAATGAAAATTAGGATAGGGTTTTATGTCAAAATATTATTTTATCAGGACTCCATGTAAATGAAATATATCCTTATTACCACCACTAACAAATGACAAGAAGGTTAATTATACACGAACTTACAAAGCAAAATTAAACTTGCATTTAACTATGCTCCAGTAAATAAAAAATAGAAAACATAAGTCTGCCTTTTGATTATTTTTAAAACACACATTTTCTTACTTTTCTTTTAGCCATGATCACACTAAGATCTTACACAGTAGTAGATACACTGGTAAGGAGCTTTTATTTCAAATAAGTGCTACAAGTCACTTATGATTTGTTTAGCTAAGCACTCCAAAACCACTCTAATAGAACAGCACGTAAGCCACAATTCTCTGACAAATCAGTCAATGAACTCTGAATAAACTTCCTTAAATCATTATCCTCCAAGCACAGTGTAAGAACATTATCAGCTAATACTCAGAACAAAGAATGTTTAAAAAGATACAGAATAATACAAATTTAATAACTGTAAAATAAAAAGACCTTAATCACTTATACATGAAGATAATTTGATCTTTCTCATATTACTGTCATCCCCATCTCTTTACACTTTTACAGATATAGCATTTACTCACATAAATATGCAAAAATTGCATAGAATAAAAATTCAAATATTTTATTCACCATTTCATTTAATCACACTGATCCTATCTATTCTTTTCTATAAACATACATACATACACACACACTTTTTGCTTTTACTTTAATCTATATTCCTTCAGTAGCTCTAATGTTTATTAAACTTTTCAGAGGTTATGAGAAGCATGACTGTGCTTTTCTGCTATCACTTCAACCGTGCTGGGGATCATAAAGATTTTTTTATTTAAGTCTTTATTCTTTATTTTGTTCCAGGTGTGAGCTATTTTGACTTAACCAATGCAATTTTATGAGATTAAAAATTCCATTTCAGTAGAAAAAATACTTTATACTTCACAACTAACTGAAAAGATGCAATACACTAACATTTTGACAAAATATTTTCACTTGCAAGGAAATAAATCTATTGAATAAAGAAAACAGAATCATCGTTTAAAGAAGTCTTGAAGAAATTTAGGTTAATAAACCAGATACATCTCTTGTTTTTATAAGATATGCCATATGGGTGTATAAGCTCTACAGTGATACGTCTAAGTATAGGGCACGTTATTGAAGACATAGGCATAAAGTACAGGTACTCAAAAACAGCTGAAGGGATTTGGAGAGGTTTGAGTAATAACAAATTCACATATGGAATTCTTGCTTTAGTGGTTTTGTGATTCCTATTGTTAGCAACAAAATCTAGCAGTGTTTCTGTAACATACATTAATTTTCTGCAGTACTTAACTGTATGCTCATGTTTAAATACTTTAGCCAGTGAAATTGAAGGCATAGGAAAATGAAAAGCACTTTTTCAGAAGGAAGAAATTAAAACTAAAAACTAAAACTTTACTGTAAAACCATATTATGATGATGATCACAGAAATGTATTAATTTCGCATGAATTGGCATCACTTGTCCCACCCTGTGTGGATTCTTTGGTATTCCAGGGTGTCTGAAATGACGCTAGATGCCTAAATTCAAAGATCTGAAGATACCAAGTTTCTTTGTTTTATTGACATCAGTAAAAAAAGGAACTACAACCGATTGACTGTTCACTCAACTCCTGCTCAGATTTTGGTTAACAAACGGCTCATGCTAAGGCCTGATGTATGCTGGTAGCAGTGCCATTAGGTCAAAGCAAGAGCACCAAGTAGGCAGGACCAGTGGCCAGAAAGACCTAAAAGGCCACTATTGCAGTCATTATCACCCACAAGTTGCTGTCTCCTGCAGCCATCATCTTTGCATATTGATTGTCTGGCATTTTCCTCAGAATCTGCTAACTTACAGAAATTGTATAGACCAAACTTCCAACCCTGAAGGTATAAAACATCAAATTTACCAAAAAAGCTTTTGAAGCAGATCCAACAGCAGCTGGACTGCTGAGGCTTTCTAGCTTCCCAGTGTGATACAGGGGATGCCCATCATTGTGATGGAGAAGAAAGGATGAGCACTCTCACTGTCAGCTAGGTAACTAATTTTTGCTCACAGGTCCATGAACTAAGAGTTACAGGTTATGTTATGAAACCTTATGAACTGAGTGGTGAGTAAGTGAATTCATGTGAGATACTAGTCTGGGCAAAGGGAATTGAGCCCTTGTTTGCTATTGGTTTTTTGTTATATTTCTTAATGAGCTCATAAAATAAAGCTTAATTCACAGAGTACATTGTCCTGTAAATTTGAGAGATTCAAATGGACCATGACACTATGACTGTAGAATTATGCCTTCCAAGTGGGATAAGTTAACAGTACGCATCTCACCAGTGGACAACACTATGTACAGCTGTAGCTATAAACCACCGAAGCATGGGTAAGCACAACTTTCTGCAAGGGTGCATTAAACAAACTAAGCTTCTATACCCAGGGACAGGTTCAGCAATAGTATGAATTAAGGGCAGGGGCCCCACAGAAGTACAGGGAAACTGTGCCATGAGTGTCCCACTGGGAATACTCAGCCAGCTCATCTACCTTCTTTGCTCACTGTTAGTTGATGCCTGTCTACATCCAGGATGCAGCTTGCCAGAATCAGGATGGCATGTGAAAGCCACCACAACAGAAAGATACTACAAATCTTCTACAAACAGCCCACAGGGGCTTATTCACTGCAGAGAACAACATGCTAGCTGCTAGGAGAACGTGACAAGATGGCTACAAGATATGTCAACGGCTATATCCACTATGCACACTCTACAGCCAGGAGTACCTATTTAGCCTCCGGCTGAAATGAATTCTAGCTTTTCTCCAACGCCAAAAGCCAGCTTCCCTGAACAGGAATTTCTCCGAGATGTATAAAACCTTCCTGTTGCAAGAAAGTTAAATTGGTATTTCAGTGTACCGCTGGAGCAGAGGTGTATAAATTCAGGTTACAGCAATAAGTTTATAAATTGGTAAGGTTTTTCCCCTGCCTAGGAAACTTCAGAATAATGATACACAGTGCAGATTCTGCTAGAGAACATTCAAATAAACTCTCATCTTCACGGAGCTGAGCAAATAACCTCTCATTCATGTAACAGTGATAGTATTGCTAAACATAACAATATTTCTGCTAAAACCAGACCCTTAAAGCCATAATGGTATAAAAATCAGCTTTTCTTTAAAAAAAAAACAACTTGCTAGCATGGTTCAAGTGTACCTCTTTTTCTCAATAGCAGAAGGCAAATTAAAATTTACATAAACTCAAGCTACTCCATCACACACACAGAGGCATGCAAAAATATATATAAAGGGAACACACATATGTATATAACACTAAATTTCAAGATTAAAATAAATTTAGGGTAGACTCATGATGTCTGAATGCGTCACACTGGTAATGCTGCATTTTTATTAATGTTATTTACAGCTCATTTCTATGATTTATTCAGGAGGTACAGTTATTTTAGGTACCATCTTTCTTTCAGAAAAGCTTACTAATAGTAACTTTGCCAAAAGTGTCTATAATCTCCTTTCGTCATGGTATTCTTTATTGCTTGTTATAGCCTTTCAATATTTAAGAAACAACAGAAGATAAGCCTTGCTGCAGAAAATCTGCCTATAACATAAAGGCCACAGAGGTATCTTTAGAGGAACAGTGACTACAGCTGCAAGGTCTTTCTTTGCACACAGAACAGGAGAGCTATAATAATATTTGAAGAAAGAGATAAATTAAAATCAAAACAGCGTTAGAAAAACAAAATTGAGGAGGTAGGGAAAATATGAGAACACAAAACAGTAATAATGCCATCAGATACAAGTTTTAGACCTTTATAATAAATATTATCATTAGAGAATAGAAAGAAACTTCTTTTTTTTTTGAAAGAACTGTAAACTGAAACTTGTTTTAAATAACTCAGGGGAAGAACATTACTTGATAGCTGCTTAAAAAATTATGATAAAATAGTTCACAACACTTGGACAAGTATGTTGATACAGTACTGGAAGTGTGACATAGGTACAGATTGCTCTACAAGTGTGTTATCTTGACAATAGCATGTATTTCTGGTGAGGAAAAATGCTGCCCTGATAAATTTCCTTCACTGTATTCTAATAAAATATTTTCTGTAATCAATCAAATGTTATGCTATGGGATCAGTGTAGGTTAGTGAATCTTCTGTGACAGTTGTTATCTGCCTTTCCTCCTTGAAGGAGAAGAGAAAATTTCTGAATTGGTGGGATAAACAGAACAACTTAAAAATGAGTAAAACTCCCCAAATTCCCAGATTTCTTGACTGATGTAAATAGTGAAGATAGCAAGGGGAAAGAACTGCAAAAAGCTCTTCAATTTGGCACATACACAATTCAAAAGGCAGCTTGCTTACAAAATATGATCAAAAGTAGTTCATCCTGGATATTTCTATGCCCCTGTGCAATGTTCAGTAGGGATATGAATGCAAAGTAATGCCATATTGTTTTTGTTTCTATATGTTGCTTCCTCACCAAGTGACAGAAATAGTTCCGGACAGAGAAAGCCTTTAATCCATAATCCTTTCACACGCGGCAAATTATGATTCATCAAAACAAAAACATTCAGGATGTAGTTCATCCCTGTTTCTGGACTTTCACACAGAACAGATTTTTTAATGGTTTTGCTCAGATAAAACAGAAAATCCTACATTTGCCAAAGCTTTTCAGCCTTAGAATGTGATCAGAACAAACACAGTTTTAACTCAAGAATTTTGAGGCTTGCATAAAAATCCGAGTGCATTTGAAGGAAGATTTTTTCAGACAAAGTTTTAAGGAAGCACAGTAATTTATCTTTGGAATAAACTGAAAAGCTAAAAGACTGCAATGTATTTTTTTCATTTACTTATGAGAAGCTACCTTAATGGAAGGAGAACACAACGAAGCCCATTGCACAGGTTCAAATGGAAAAGCAACATAGTGCTTCTGAACAATCAAAGTGATAATAGAATGAAAATAGGAGTGAATTTTTGGAATAAGAATTGAATTATTTATCCCAGAAAAAAAAAAAATATGCACTGGGCTTCAAGTCCTGTGAACATCAATTGTTGAAGTTAAAAGCTGCCTAATATCTTCCATTTAATTAAACAGTAAAACCCCCTAACATTTATCTTAATTATAACTGTATAGCTATTTACTTCTGGTGTTTTAAAGATTTTCTAAACAGGCATAGTATTAGTTTGTGTCATCATAATCTTGTTTTTGGCATATGCTCCAAGATTTAGGATAACTGTAATTGCCATAGGTGTCTGATTTACATTCACCTAATCAGATAGTAATTATGGTGGCAATTTAATTTGTAATAACAAATCTCTAAATCTGTAAAGAACAAACAAAAATCAGATGAATCAAGCATATAAATGAGAAATGCTGGCACAATAATTCAGGCAGGCAAACGTTCACTACATTCACACTGAATATGTTAATGAATATCAGTTTAGCATCCTGACTCTCTGATTTCCAAAATGTTAAGTAAATAGCAAGATAGCACATTTTAAATTCTTACTCCGTTTCCCATATAACTTGACAAGATGTCTCTGGTCAAGTAAGGTCAACTAATTTTGGAACTAAACTTAGAATTTTTTGTATTTTTAAGTATCCATTCTGATCAATTTTTCTTCAAGTTATCACCATTGTGTCAACAGAGTTAAACTGTGCAGGTTAGCATTCTAGTATTCAAATATGGAACAACTGTCAGCTTCTGCAATGCAAAATAAATTGCACAAAACTCTGTTATTCCTGTAAGGTTTAAGTTATTCAACCCATTTCACACTACATAGATTCAATAATACTGCTGGCCAAAATTATTGTACTCAGTATTTTTGAGTGATAACTGAAAAAAGTCAACGACAAGACTAACATCCTTTATGACAAATGTAAAACATATACTTTGACAAACTATAGAAGTAAAAAAAAATTATCACTAAGAAATGCTTTTATGGATTAACATATTTGTAAATGCCTAGTGAATTACTACTATGACAAGGTTTTGCATCCCTTTGCAAGAGTATGTGGGCACTGAGAGTCTCATTTCAAAAGAATACTTTTTTTTTCCCCTACCAGATCTGGAGAAAAGAGATTTATATCTTCACTGGATAAGGAGAAAAAGGGGAAAAGGTGAAGATAAATTTACATATTAATGTTACAGATTCCAGAATTCTGTATGTATAATTTCAAAGTTAGAATGGGAATAAAAAAACTAAAAAAAAAAAAAAAAAAAAAAAAAAAAAAAAAAAGGGACAGCCCAAAGCAGAGTAATGCAAAAGAAATAATCATATGCAAAACAATAAGATCACTTTTCAAGAGAAAGTGTAGCTTCAATAAGGTAAAATTTCAATTTCTATTAACTAATGTCTATATTTCTACATAGTGGCTTCAGATAAGTAAAGCAATACCAATTTTTATAAACTTATAACAATGTGAAAGTGTGTGTGAATTTCTTATAATAAAATTATTTTTCCTGCCTCCAGTTGTTTTTTTTTTTTTTTTTTTTTTTAATCTCCAATATGCTATGATTCCTCTTTTTTTTTTTTTTTTTGAGTAATGGCAAATTTGCCTTAGTTATATTCTGGTTTCTCCAGAGTGGGAGAAAGGTCGGTCTCTGAGCCAAAGAATGTACAAAGGAGGGACAGCAAGCAGCAGAGCAGTTCTTCTGCCAGAAAACACACCACCAACAGTTTGAATAGAAGTCTGTTGGAATAATCACATTCATTGTAAGGTACTAAATATTAGAAAGAAGTTGTCAGAGCTGAAATTAAAAATCCTGTTCTTTTATCAGGGTAATCACAACTTTCTAAATTATTACTAGATGTAAAAATGTCATTCAAAATACTTGGGGTATCTATCACTAGGTATATGCTTAGAGACTAAAAATGCATAGCAATAAACTTGATGGCCTGACACACATTTTCTTTTCTTAAATGTATGTAATTAATTAGCCAAAATAATTTTTGTCATTAAGCTAAGAATGAAATTGGCCCTGAAACATTTCTTGACTACTGGAGAGGATCTGGAGTTAGGAAGCTGTGTTTAGTTGCCTGGCTACAACAAATAGTCTCTTTTGTGTCCCATAAGATAGCTAGTTTTCTACTGTAGGTACTTTGTCCATGATCTGCCACAACTGACAAGTTGCTCTCAGCTAATAAAAACAAAACAAAAAAACTAGGAACAAACTAAAAAATTTATTCTATGCCAAAATTATTACAGAAATGATTGTGTTCTTGAACCTTCCCAGGGCAAAATTTGCTACTCTTTAGGGGGAAAAAAAATAATCATGAAATCAAGACTGCCAAATCTAAGTTTTGGTGCACATCTGTGGTCACTGTGATTCTCAACTCTGGCTTTGAAGGAAGGGTGTATTAAGAAGAAAGTAAAGGCTCAAAATTCCTTTAAAAAGTTTGAGATCAAGATGGAATGTTATAGATTTATAATGAAAATGAATTTAACTGCTCACGTGTTTTTTTCCAGGAAACTCACCAGAGAGGAGTCCTAGACTCAGAATCATAGAATGGTTTGGGTTAGAAGGGACCTTTAAAGATCACCTAGTCCAAAACCCCTGCCATGGGCAGAGACATTTTTCACTAGATCAGATTGCTCAAAGTTCCTTCCAACTGGACCTTGAACACTTCCAATAAAGGGGTACCCATAGCTTCTCTATGCAAGGAAGAGAGATAACAAAACTTCCTTGAAATTACAGAAATAACTCATCTTCCTTCAGCAGATGACACCCTCTCAAAAAATGTGGAAAATGGACTCTGAGCAAGTTACTTTGAGAGGTAATGGTATACAAACAAAATACAGGAAAATAACCCGATGTCTTTCTAGAGGAGCGGACATATATGTAGAGTAATCAAATATCAAAATCTTAGGTACCTTAAACTATAAAACAACCGGAATTTTGAGGACAAGTTGGTAATTCAGCTTCAGAAAGCCCAGAAGCTCTTACAAAAATTGCTGAGGTGTCTGTTAAATATGTAACAATTTAACTGAACCTTGAAAAAGCTTCACATAAAATTGATGCTAACTGACATATCAAGGATGTTTTTTTCTGCTTCTGCTTTGATAAATAAGATTGCAGAAAACCATCAGAAAATAGTTTGAAGCCAGTAGCTGGTTACTGGACAGCATTGTATAACAGGTGAAAAAAAAAATTTTAAATATGAACAATGTTTTAAGACTTCCATTTGAAGCTAAAAAGTAAAAAAACAGATCGAAGTACTGAATATTGTATTGATCTAATTTAAGACATCAAGGAACTGTAGAAAGTAACCCAGAATAAGAAAAAACAATAAAAGACCAAAAGTGATATTCAGGAAGCCACACTACAAAGCTTCAGAGATAAAAGCAGAAAACATCAACAGTTTGTTTCAGATTTTATAACTTGGAGACTACAGTGGTAGAAGAACAAAAGACAATTGTTTTGAAAATAAATTCTCTAATAATACATTTTCTCTAATTAATTAATTGACTTGCATGATACTTCCATAAATTTGAATTTTATCCTTAGATTATGTCGTATACTCAGTAGTCCCATAAAATAAGTGTGTATCTGTTCTTCTCACAGTTTTCTCATCTTATACTGCTATATAGTAGATTGGAAGTATTGAGTAATTTTTCCTGAAGAAACAGTTTATATTTTTGCAACTATTATTAATGTTTTAATTGTAGTCAGGATTCCCTAGATGTCCAGTTAGGTTAAATTACGGAGGACTAAGTTAATTCTTGTATCCAAGTTACACTGAAGTCTGGATGGGTGGGCAACTCAGTGGTTACAATACTGGTTGGATGATCAGGCTCAAGGGTGCTTCATGAGTGATACTCTGCTGGAGGCCAGTAACAAGTAGCATATTGCGGGTCTTATTGTAAGACCTGTTCTTCTTAACATCTTTATTAGTGGAGAAGGCAAAGGAGTGGCCTGCTCAAAAAGTTTCCAGACAACACCAAACTGGGGGAGCAACCAATACGCTTGAGAAAAAGCTGCCACCCAGAGGGTTCTAACCAGGCTAGAAGGAAGGGCCAACTATAACACATGAAATACATCAAGGACAGTCTCTCCTGAATTCTCCTGAAGAATTCTAAGCCAGCAATTTTTCCCATAGTCTGACTTCATGTCCCTCTGCAGACATGTCTGATAAGAAAAGTAACTGGGCATGTTTTTCTAAATTAATTAAATTTCACACGATAGTTTACATATACCTGCATGAATGTTCAAGCCACAAGGAAAATCAACTCCATCACTTAATTTCCCTGAAAGCAAGAACTCCTATTCCTCCTCCTCCTCTTGTACTTGCTTTCGACACTTTATAAGGAAGACTCCAACATCAGGCAGCTTTCTGTATTATATGAGAGAAATCCCTCAAAATGCATCAATATTTTGGAGTGATTTAAAACAAGCTACAAATAGGAACAATACAGAACTTGTTACTTTTCAAAAAAATCTTTCTTGCCTATATGCATTACAGGAATAATATAATGCATCTAAGTAATGAGGAAATACAGGTAAATACTGTAGAAAATTATATACAAAGGAGGAGAGGTAAACATATAGTGATAAAGATGTACTGGAATAGAACCATGCATTAGGTCTATTTCGCACATCTGATCAATCTTTTTCCTTCTGGCCGCACCTCTCTGGCACATTCTGTACCTTTGATAGCTCCCAACGACCTTTGCCAGTTTTGAACC
>NW_009260268.1:2159287-2166858 GCF_000687185.1 Egretta garzetta | reverse complement strand
GAAATGAAGGCATTATCCAACATTTCATGCTCCTTAGTGATGCCATTTTAAATATTTTAGACAGCCTATAAATAATTAAAACCTCACCACAGCAAATTATGTCCTATTATGCAAATAAATAGCCTCCTCCCTGGTTTCATTAAAGATTCTAAATGACAAGCTGAGCAGTTTAAACATGGCGAGGTACTGCAGTGAGGCGAGAAATCTTCCAATATTTTTTTTTAATTGTTAGTGCCAATGTGGATTTTTACTCTAACACTTTAATTTGCATGAACAAATAAACCTTTAATAAACCTTTTGTAAGTGGTGAAAATGCATCATTTAATTAAATTTGATTTGTTGTGAAACTATTGTGCTTCATGAATATTTAAGTTATGCAAACTCTACAGCAGAAAAAATATAAGCTTATTCTTTTTTTCCCCATAGAAAGCTGTATTTATGTACTATCATTTCCGTAAAATCTTTATTTGTTCACATACATTATATATAGTAACAATATAACAATTTATAACGTAAAAACTTGACAAACATTTGATCTTGTTTTCACAATAGAATCCAGATTTTATTTCAACACAAACAGTATTCAGCTGCATTCCTATATGCCTATATTTCAAAAAGACTTGATTTTTCAAGTTTACTAAGTTATCAAGACCCTTGAAATTATATATTTTTCTATACAGGAACATATATTGACCAAAGAAAAAAATTAGTTACCTAAGTAAAATAAACATATTAAAATAATCAGAAATCTAGGATCAGAAAGAAATGAAAGATTATTCCTTTATATGCTTTTTCTCAAAATTTACAATCCTAATCTTATTATCTACATAAAGTTTGTAGGAAAGATAAACTGCACACACACCAAAATATACACTGTATTTCAAAATTGAAATGAAAAACCTTGTACCTTTAGTCAACTCAAAACCTTTAAAAAATCTTCTTTATCCATATGTTAACTTGAATTAATCACATATCACCAGAAAACTGAAAAATGAATGCATGCATGTTTTTTAAACTTTAAGGTTGACTAACTCCCACTTACTTGCCAGTCAGCTGAACTTCCAATGCAAATAAAATGAGAATTTCAGAATGATTTTTCAGCATAACTCTAAAATTCATTGAATTCAGCTTATTTCTGAGTAAAGACCACAAATCTGTACCTCTAGATTCTCAAATAAGGTTAAAAATATGCATTAACATATAAATTCCCTTCATAAAATAAGCCTATGTTAAAATATTTCTGTAGCAGTGCTTATTTATATGTACAGTAACAAACCTTTCTAAAAGTTCTCAAAACAGTGAGTTTTGGATAACACCAAAATGAACACAAATTAAGTAAACTGTTTTTAGAAAATACTCATTGCATTCATAGAGCCCTACAACATCTAAATACGACAGCTTATTTTACTTCTGCTGTACTTCTACCTGGTCTCTTTGCTACATCCTGACTTTGACTAGACACTCCATTCCTTATTAATATATTTGCAATATAAAACTGGTTTTTGTTGTTGTTCATTGCCTTCCATATGCTCTCACTCTATCTTACACATCCCCTGCAACCTAGAATACCATTTTTTGTTACCAACTTCTAAGAACATCAGTTGCTTAAGGGAAAAAAAGACCTCTATCCTCTTCTAAAAAGACATTCTTTACAGTCACAGTCATTCCGTTACTTGAGTTCAAGTCAGGCTTTGCATTACACTAAATGATGCAACTAGATTATTTGTTTTCTGTTTTTCTAATAGACATACCAGGAGTAATTCAAGAACATAAATTTCTTTGTTGCTTTCTCTGGGTATATTCAGGTATGTGTATCGAGCCAAATTACTCAGAATCAAGTGTATCTGATAAGTCTGAATACCTAATCCTACTTAACTGGCTGTGTTTTATGCGGATCTCTGTTCCCATAAACAACTGAAGTCAACCCCAAAGTAATATCAAGCAGGATAAATTAACTATGTGGTGTTTGGGCAAAAATCTAAGGAATACAATGCCAATAGATTATGGAATAAAAAGAGCAGAAAATTAGATTAAACTGAACGATGTACATAATCTTCAACTTGGAAAGAAGCTTGCTTTTCTGAAGAATATTAGCTTTCTTGGAAAAGAAAATTCTGACGTCAAAAATAAGAGAAGCTGTCTGCTCGCAGGTTGTGGGTTTTGAGGTTATTTTTCAGAGATGAGACTTCTTTATGAAAAAAAAGAAGTTCTGGTGAGAAAAACTTAAGAGCTTATTTAGCTCCTGACAAGCACAGAACGTGTGCATAACAAACAGTGGGTAACTCACCAATGAGGGTGCATGCTAAAGTATACATTCTTAAGGGACCAAACACAAAGAAATACAAAATTACTTACGATAGACAGTCAAACACTAGAAAAAAAGTGCTAAACTAGCCAGAGCATACTGAATGCCTGAGGTGCAAACAGAAGTTTTCAGCAGCAGTATTCATCTTGTACAAAAAACCAAAATGAAGATGCGGAACTAAAAAATTAATTTGAAAGAGAGCAGGGAAAAAGAATTACATATGTGACATACAAGTCTTAAAGAGAGAATATCACATATCTGCATATAGAAAAGGCACAAAGAGATGGAGAAACTGTGTCCAAAATATTTGTGCCATGCAAAGCAGTGGTAATACTGATAAGCATTAAACATCGGAAAATATCTATATAAAGTGCAATAAGGAAACCACTTTATGCAATTAGGTTATACAGCTAAATACGAAATTATATAAATTATGGTGCAATTAACTATGCAATTGGATACAATCTTCAAGGAGAAAACTTTAGAAGAGCAGTATGTTGGCTACAATATAGCATAACATTTACTGTGTTTGCACCAAAAAACTGGGATAAGGAAGACATCGTCTCCATGAAGGGGAGAACCACAGCATTAAAAATAAGTATTAAATGTTAATATTTATATCTCTATAAAGCACACATGCTACCAAACACGAAATTCAAAACAAACTTTTTATGTAATTAACCTCTGCATCCATGCAACATCATCTCAAAAAAAATGACTGGTTAAGAAAGAATTTCTGGAGCATTCTAAGGTACAGACTTAGGACACTATCAAATCAGCTTTATCTACAAGTGCCATTTCAGTATGTTATGCATTATAACCAAATTGCTAGGAAAAAAGGTTTTGTTTACCATGTCCTAAAGCCATTCAAAGCAAGACAATATATGCCAGATTTTGAACATCTGTTTGGAATTTGTGAGTACTTCGGGTACTAGTGTACTTCTAGCATAATTAGTGCAATTTTATGTCTTTTCACTTTGCATTGCAGCCTACGCACAGTTCCTATGCATATCGGATGTTTCAGATCTGCACACAAGCTATATCAATGGTCTACACGTGCTGCAATTCTGGCATCCCTAGGACCCATTTAACTTTCTGTGCTATACATTTGATAACCTCAGTGAGGCTCATTCAGCTAGTTTAAATCTCTTACACCTAAGTCTGGCATGGTGATGGGCAAACTATAGGACCCTACAGTGTTCCAGTAAAGCATCTGAACTTGCCAAGCCAAGATCATCTTAACATCTGCTTACACAGGATAGAACTAGTTTTTACCATGTCTGTATTTATGCACTTTTTGGAAAACCTCAGGTTGCAACATCACTGTGATGACAAATCCGATCTCTTAGAACAAAGATTACGTTGAACCTCTGGCATGCAGAACTAAAGTGTAGCAATTTTTACAGAAATTAAAGAAAGGACCTTCATAAAATAATTATTCAATCATTTTAACTGTACTTCTATAACAATCATGTAGAACTAGCTTAAATATCTTTAAAACATTTCTTAATGTTTAAGAAAAGCATCTACCTTTTACTTCAAGATGGTATTTGTAAGGAGTGAAATACATTAACTTCGAAAATTTCTGGAAAAAGTGAGTTATCAATATTCTTCACTATATGAACTACTTGTCAAACCTAGTACTACCTTCCTTATTTGTGCTCAGATAACAAGGTGGATAGTTTAAAGATTAAGCTATACAGCTATATAAGCTATTTTGGTTTATAAACAAAACCAAAAGGTTCTCCCTTCAGCAGAGACAAGATGGTTTTAAAAGAGCATAACAGACATGGTTATCAATAGAAAAACCACCCTCTGTTTACTATGATTCAAAATGTCATGGTCAAAAATGACATGAATTCATAACAATATTAATATAATGATGAAGTAACACTATATAAATATGGTAAAAATTGAAAAGATGGAAAGATACCTTTCTACATAGAAGCAGTATAAATATTTAATTTTTAAAGTTTCATCTATCTGAATGCTTAAAAAAATAATGTTCTTGCAGGTAATTTCGAGCTCAACTTCAAAATGCAAATGTATTTGAATTTTTGCATGGAAACTATGACTTATAGTACTTGTTGCTTTTAGTTATTCCATTTACCCATCATTCACTCTTTAATCTCCTTTAAGCCCATGTTTCTCCATTCCATATACAATAGAAGGATTATGCACATCTTACCTCTTAACTTTCTCCAGAGGATAACAGATTTAATTACTGTTCTTCCCTCCATGCAAGCTTTCAAGTCAGCAAATTTTGTGTAGCTCTGAAGCATAATTTTTAATACAGAGGACTTATGTGTCTGCATTCAGGTGATACAAGCAAAGCACATGTTCTGCAAAGATGAATATGAAGCTACTTGCTATTTATATTTCTTGTAAGTTAAATTTTAAAAATGCTTTGCATCTAATAGTTTTAAAAGTCTTTTTTTCAATACAGATTCTGGCTTACTTTTAAAAGAAAACTTAATGAAAATCTGTTCTTAAATTAAAGTGTTACATACTATTAATAAGATACAAGAACAAAAGCATAACATAGTGCATATACTGAGCAGCTGTCCTGAAAGCATACTTTTCCTATGTGTGTCCTGTGCTTTGTGGCATCAAAATTCTCTCTACTTTGAGACCTACTCCAAAAAGAGGTTTTGCACAAAATCATTTCATTTCTTCAGCAGAAAAATGGCAGTAGTTCTGCTGTTCATGATGAGCTGCTTAGCTGCAAAGGTAAAGGAGGATTTTCTCTTTAGTATAATTTCCCAAAACCTACTGATATATACCAACAGCCTTAATTGCAGCTTAGTGAAAAGTTTTCTTTCACTTTACTTTTTTTCCCCAGAATTCTTTTAGTACATGAAAATACTTTGATACTTCATAATGGATATCAAGAGATAAACTATGAAAAGGTTAATGTAATTTCAGTTTTACCAGAAACGTTTGAAAATCAAAGACAAAGCTAACGCAACTGGCAAAAGAGAAGATGAACTGCAAAGGAAACAGTAAATTTCAAACTCCTTTTATTACTGGGATTTTGTATCAAAAATTATTCCAGTCCAAGAAGACAAATCCACAGTTGTATTTTCATTCATCTCCTGATGATCTGAGAGGAACACCTGAGGAATCAGATGCATTCTAATACTCAAAAGAGAGGATGTACTTCAGTGTTGATTATACAATATTCTATATTTTTTATTCTGCAAGTTGAAATAAGGAATTAACAGTAATAAAGAATGATGAAAAACACAGTATTCTTTAGGTACTCTTAGTTTTCTCCCTAAAATTTAGAAGCAGGCCATATATGGGTAAAAAAAAAACAGAAAAGAAACAAAATTAAAAAGAACCAATGGGAAGGATATAAAGAAAGAGCATGTAAGGTAGTAGATTTGTGGCTTCCTAAAATTTGAGCACTGACACAGAGAGGGAATTTAATTTTCAAGGTTGTAAAATCATATACCCATGCTCCAATAGTCATGATAGACTTTACATATCCTCTGCATTTACATATGGTGAATTATTCTATTCCACTCCATGTCCTTTGAATGCAAGATAAAGCAATATCATATCCTGTAACTATTTGGAATAAACCATGAATCATTGTAGTGCAATGGTCAACTTCTAGAAAAGAAGAGAACACTGTACAAGGCTGACTTCTTTATCTTCTAGAACTGAATACATACTAATTGTTTTTCCCTGTAGGAGGAATAAAAATAAGATTTTCTAGACAAGATTTGTAGTTATATCATCAGATATGCTTAGTGGCCTAAAAGCCAATATGGCTATAATTTTGAGCAGTGTTTTAATACAGTATAATAATAGTAAAAGTTACTTTATGAAGAAGAAATAGCTATTTATATTATATATTCAACTATGCCCATGAGAATAGTAGTTCTAAAGCTAACCGAATACAAGCTTTCAGCCACAAGGTATGTTTCTGTGAAAATTATATCTGGAATGAAAATTAAATGCATGAAGTAGGGGAAGAACCGTGATGATCCCACAGCTGGAAAGGTCAGTCTGCAGTTTTCACCCTTGTTGATGAAAACAATGCAAAAACATATACGATAAAAAGAGCTGCATGATGTCCTCCATAGTTTAAGTAACTAGCCAAAAGATCTAAGCACATTCTTCATTACAGAAAGTATGCCAGGGTTATTAAGCCTGTGCTTTTAAAAGGTCATTTCAGTTCAACAGCACAGAGTGTACTGACTAAACCCCATTGCCAAGTATTTTCCCTAAAAGCTTATAATAAAGGAAGCAAAATACACCTGCAATTTTATTATATACATCTTGAACTCCATACTTATTTTGTATTTGCACCTAATGCAGATTTTATTTTTACTATTATCAAGAAATATACAGTAAGAAAGATCACAGTTAATACCTGATTTTTGTACTATATAATAGCACATCTATCAAATCTTCACATTTCAATGTGAAATTTTGCCCTCTGCTAAGCAACTTAACTGCACATTAGTAGATAACTTTTTACCTTAAAAAGTTCTATCATAAACCAAAACTTGAAAATGTGATACATCAACCATCTCAGCTTCCCCAAATACCTAAACCCTATGTAAAAAGGCTTAATTCGTAATGACATATGTGTAAAATTAATTTAGTCTGGCTTTTAGGTTGGGGTGTTTGTTTATTTGTTTCCATTTAGTTATTTAAATATGCACACTGCAGTTCTCTGAAGTGTAAGTTGATATTTGATCTCATTGGCTAGGGATGTTGAACTGGCTTAAACTGCAAATATTGCTAAAATGTTGAAGTTATCAGGTGATACGTGTATTTATATTTTTCTACATGAAAATACACAAATATTCAAAGGCATTATTTGTCTAATTTAGTTACAAATTCCTCAACCAACTCTGCTATCAACAAACTGTGTTACCACAATGCAATTTGGATTAAGCCCTAAACAATCAAATCAAGTTCTTCACAGAGTTTCTGTATGTAAAAACTTGAGGGTGAAACTTTAGTGGTATTTAAGAAAAAAAAATTTGAAGTTGTGTCTGTGATAGAAAAACCTCATCAGATGTTGAGACTAAAATAATTTTTGAGAATTTTAATATGCTGCATATAAACATTTGTTACATATCACAGAATCACAGAATCACAAGGGTTGGAAGGGACCTCAGGAGATCATCTAGTCCAACCCCCCTGCTAGAGCAGGCTCTCCTAGAACAATCTACACAGGACTTCATCCAGGCAGGCTTTGAATATCTCCAGAGAAGGAGACTCCACAACCTCCCTGGGCAGCCTG
>NW_009260268.1:2085932-2159011 GCF_000687185.1 Egretta garzetta | reverse complement strand
TCTTAATGCACCCCAGGATACCATTGGCCTTCTTGGCAACAAGGGCACACTGCTGGCTCATGGTCAGCTTGTCATCCACCAGGACTCCCAGGTCCCTCTCAGCAGAGCTGCTTTCCAGCAGGTCAGCCCCCAGCCTGTACTGGTGCATGGGGTTCGACCTCTCCAGGTGCAGCACTCGACACTTGCCCTTGTTGAACTTCATCAGGTTCCTCTCTGCCCAGCTCTCCAGTCTGTCCAGGTCCCGCTGAATGGCAGTGCAGCCTTCCAATGTATCAGCCACTCCTCCCAGTTTTGTGTCATCAGCAAACTTGCTGATGGTACACTCCGTCCCTTCATCCAAGTCATTGATGAACAAGTTGAACAAGACTGGGCCGAGTCCCGAGCCCTGGGGAACTCCACTAGCTAATGACATTTTATTTGCAAGTAATATTGATTTTGCCGTGATAATATAGAGTAAATAGAGGAGAATGAGTATATAAGATCATAGATGACCTCAATTGATTTAAGGTCTATATTTCAAAGGACTCTGCTGACACTATGATATGAACCATACAAATGCAATACAGGCAGTTAGTGAAGGTCAATTCAACTGGGAGAGTAACATGCAAACTTTGCATAGAATTACCAGTCTCTGAGATGCAATGTCTATGACTAACTTAGGCACTAAGCACAGAAAAGCTAAAAGGAAATAGCTCTTTCTTCTTTTCCCAACTTAAAAACTCTTCCATATTAAAAGATACAATATTAACAAGGTAAGAACCATGAGTTATCTGAGTAAGTATTTTTGGCATCAAAAAGGACTGTCATGGTTTAACCCCAGCCAGCAACTAAGCACGACACAGCCACTCGCTCACTCACCTGCCCAGTGGGAAGAGAACTGGAAAGGTAAAAGTATGAAAACTCATGGGTTGAGATAAAGACAGTGTAATGATTGAAATAAATAAATAATGACAATGACGACAACAAACTGTAAGGAAAACAACAAGAAAGAGAGGCAGAAAACCCAGGAAAAACAAGTCATGCAACCGCTCACCACCCCCTGACCAATGCCCAGTCAAGTCCCTGAGCAGCAGTTACTGCCCCCCCCAGCCAACTCCCCACAGTTTATATACTGAGCATGACGTCCTATGGTCTGGAATAGCCCTTTGGCCAGTTGGGGTCAGCTGTCCTGGCTGGGCCCCCTCCCAGCTTCTTGTGCACCTGGCAGAGCAGGGGAAGCTGAAAAGTCCTTGACTGGTGTAAGCACTGCTCAGCAACAACTAAAACATCAGGGTGTTACCAACATTCTTCTCCTACTAAATCCAAAACTCAGCACTACGCCAGCTACTAAGAGGAAGATTAACTCTATCCCAGCCAGAATGAGGACAATTATGAACTTATATAATAGCATACATGAAAGATATATATGACCGCAGGGAACAATATTCTTTGTTGTGCAAAAGACTTCATTTTCCTCCATTCTTTATCTTGTTTGCCAATTCTGATATTTATATTAAGCTGATAATTCCTTTAAATAGCAGTGTAAAAGAACAAAAAAAGTTTCAAGTTTCTCTCAGAACTTTGTCTTAAGGGGTTGCTATGGCAGGAAAGGAAAATCCTGGTATGCCCAATTCCAAAGGACTACAAAGACTTTCAGCTTCCTAGAGGACCAAGTTGTAATTCTTTGCATATAAGAATTGGTAGGAACTAGTACAGAATCTAATTTCAAAAGCACATTGTTCTCCATATATATTAATATGGTATACCTAAATACTTCACCAAGTACAAAATACCCACTACTGCAAAGCATCTTCAAAATTTTCAGGACTCTACTTATGAAACTTGTATTCTCAGTACATTAGGATTTTTCCTATAATAAATGTATTTACATTTTGTGAATGAAGACCATTTAGACTATGCTGGCTTGAAATGTGACATAATTTTAAAGATGGAACCGGAAACGTTAATTTCAAATAACAACATTGCACAACCCAGAAGTTCAGATGTTCAGTGTTCTTTTTCAGTGTGATCCTTCCACACTCACTCAATTTCTTTCAGAATAACAGAATACCATTGAGATCATTTGGGGATCATAGAGCAAACCCACAATTTCAATAAACATTCCATGAAATAATTCTAACTTTTTAACAAAAATTATAAAAGAAACTGTTCACAGCAAAAGACTACTACTGCATTGGCTTTTCTCTTACATATTAGGTAACCTAATGACACTTGAGTGACTGCTGCCTTATTCAAGGCCCAGTTGTATTGAAGCAAACTGAATCTCATAATACACTGAAAAAGTTTATAGTACTTGTTATGCTTTACACATACTATAGTTAATGCTCTTGAAAACAAATTCCCTCATAGATTGATGAAAGTGACAGACTTAAGCACACCACCGTTTGCACCCAACTGAGGCCATTATCATGCATTACAGGGTGTGGTTTTTTTCTTTTCTTAGCTAAGGAGCAATAATTTTCTCTAAACAATTAAGGTTTCTGTGTATTTTTTCACTCTTTAAATTACTTTCAGCATTAAAGGTGTCACAGGATCATTTATCCTCGCTTAAGCAATACTTACTTCAGTGACAGTTACCGCAGAATTCACAAGGATACCTTTTCCTGATGCCCTTCAAACTGAAACTTCCTAGCAGGGAGTGAATAACTATTATACTGTCTATATACACAGTGCGGTGTTAGGCACCAATCAAAAGATCTCTGAACTACTTAGTCTAAGAAAAGGTTTAACAGCCCAAGCAAGGTACTTGCAGCCTTGCAGTCTAGTAAATTTGGTGTTGCCATTGTTTGTCACAGACTTGTGGATTGTTCTCTATTCCTTTCCTCAATAATTTCTAACATTTATTTAGCTTTAAGAATTCAACAGTTAAACAAGGAACAAATCCACCCAAAATTCTAAGTGAGAAACAATTTCTAAACCTTTCCTGTAACACAAACACTAGCCTCAGTATTTCCTTCTCAAGTGAAACAGGGCATGCAATTTTGAACAATCACCCTACAAACTCAAAATTACAAACAAAACCCTAACATAGCACTAATGAGTCACTGGAATGTAACAGGCTTATGACACATGCACTTCTCTACGGCAACGGAGCTGGAGCTCTCAACTGGGTAAAATTTTAGAAAGATGATTTTCCTAGATAACCAGGGCACCATTCTCTTCTCTTCCACCGCAATTTTTTGCTTTGCATAATAACTTCTGTGTAACACCTTCCATACAGGGAAGTAAATACTTCTAAATGTACAAGGCATAAAACTGACTGTATCTACATTAATTTCATATATAATTTTATTTTATAAATATAGATATTAATATGTATGCATAAAAATGTTTGTGTTCTTTCTGGATACTAAAATAAAATTGTGAAAGTATTTGTGGTATATATCATTATCACAGAAGAGTCAACACTTAAAATTCGATATTGTGCATTTGAAAATACTTGTACCTAATTTCTACAAATCCTTGCTTCTTGAATTTATTGCTAACTACATTCAAGGGAGCAAGCCAAAGGGAGTACAATAAAGGCTATAGGTTTAAGGAGTGATATAATATTATTTCCCATTTTTTCTGTTTATCTTTGCAATTCGCATTATTTTAGCTAGCTGAGCTGCAAACCCTTTTTCCAGAGGTCGTACAAAGGACGTGCTGATGCTGCATAAGGAAAGAGGCCAACTCTCAGTGACCGAAAGCAGGAATAAGATGAAATGATAGTAAAGTGGCAACATCACACCAAAGCTCACTAATAACAGTAGAGGAAGACAGCATCCCCAGATTAAAAATCCCAGTCAGCATGAATAAGCATTTAATGTTCCTGTGACATATCCTAGTGCACATATATATATTAAAAAACACTGCATCATCAAATCATTGCAAAGAAGGTCATCATTATCGCAACCTGGATTGAAATAGCATTCTTGAAATTATAACTAATATGATTATTATTACTATGACAAGTAATATTTTGCATGAATAGTTTTTCTTTTTGATATATTTTCTATATTTTTTCTAATATATATTCAGAGTGTACAGTCTAAACTGTATTCATCTAGTTCTGGTTTTTTTTGCAACATGTCTTTTTCTTAATAAATAGTTTAGTCCCTTGTTCCTTAAAACATGAAAACTATACATCTATTTTGTAATATTTTCTAAGAAAGTGCTATAAACTTTTCTTAAAAAATAGTTTAGTCCCTTGTTCCTTAAAACATGAAAACTATACATCTATTTTGTAATATTTTCTAAGAAAGTGCTATAAACGGAGGTATCCTTGAATAGCGATTACCAGCAACACAGAAAACTGTAGCATCCATCTTCATACTACCACAATTGCAAAGAGTGAATAAATAATTATAACAATATAATTTAATAAAAAACCCTGAAAAATTAGAAAATCTGATAAATTAGAAGTCTGGTTTCTTTGTAAACATTAAAAGCATTTGTGATGCTGACACTACTCAGTAATGTTTATAAAACGACTAGAATGCCAATAAAATAAGATGTTCTAGCAATAAAATATAGAACATTACACTTACAAATATAACCGAGTTTCAGTCATACTGCAAGCTTACATATTAATATGGACACAACTACATCTTCAGTCTGAATTCTTGCATTCTGTACAGCTTTGGACCTTTGGGCTGAGTTCAGAAGTACTAGCCCAAGAGTGAGCTAACACGCAACATATTTCCTGACTGTATCCTCCGCTTGCTTGTGACATTCCTCTCTATTTCTCAAACTGAGGCCAGCTAGCAACGGCAGAGTCCTTTGCACTCCATGATTTCAGACCCTTCCAAAAACCTGGTTTCTTTCCAGCGCTAGTCACATGATACCTCCACAAAGTCTTATGAAACAATGTAGTTATGGATTTGATTTAAGTGAGCAGGCTTAACCCATCCACACTGGAGGTAAGTATGCATCCCGACAGCACAGCCTCTAGGGTTTTCTTTGGCATACTGTGCAGCTCTCCCAAAGTCCACTCCATCACTTTGGGTGCTACATAACTTCAGGATCTAGCACATATGCCTTTCTTCAGAACACCTCCCCACCTAAATAAAAAGCAGTATATAACACTGAGGACTGGATCCTGAACAAAAATGACAAAACTTGGAATAACTGCCTACAGCCATCAAACATAGCAAACTATAAATAATTTCTAAAGATGGATAAGTAGCCTTGCATTTACTATAAACGTACACTGATAAAATCGCATAAAAACATGCTCTCACTTTAGTAGAGCCCCCAAAGTGTACTCCTACTTGCATCCTGTAGGTACATTTATCTATCCATGCTCGTAACAGGTATCTGTTGGAAAATACAAACAGATTATCAGAAAACTCTTGTGTCATGGGTGTTCTGATACACATTCAACAAGCCCAGAAGTGCCAAAAAATGCCCTGGAAATAGTTGCAGTCTTTTCTTGTATTATTTTTCTTCATTCTCCAAAACAATGAAGTCCGGCATCACTAGCTCCTACCCAGAATCTCTGTATGAAACTACAGATGTAGTGGAGCCATAACACAGACTGCTGTAGATGTACACAGATACAACCAACTCTACAAATACTGCTCTTGGAAAAATTATGAAAACCAGCCAGTGAAATTTTTGTTCTTAACTGTGGTTGTAGTTTACATAGATTGTATATTATCTGGCAGTAGATACTTAATTGAAAAACAATATACTTTTCTTTAAAGGCTACTGTTCCCATCCATTCCATGCAAAGTACTTGAGTGCCTTCCTGAAGTAGATATAACATTATTCTTTTAAATTATTTCAACTTGTAAATTCTGGAACTGGTACATTTAACAATGCAAAATTAATATAAAGTGAGACATACCTGTATTGCTAACTTAGAATATACTGAAAGTTCATTAAAAAAGGAAGTATAATGCATTCCAAAATTAACTTTAAAGGGTTTTAGTTTTAAAAAAATATATATATATTTCTATTTAATTGATTCTAAGCTACTTTTTCTAAAAGAATCTATCACAAGAGCGAGAGAAAAATCATGTAACTGTTTAAAAAGCTAGGTGTATCTTCCTGCATTTAGATTTTAAGTCACAGATGTATCAAAAAGGTATCAAAGAACTAAGAGGTTTTTGCTTAAAGTGTTATGTTAGTAATATACCCATCTGTTACAATTTGACCCTATAAGCTTTAATTATTATAATTTTTAATAAATTACATGCGCAATACCATATATCTCCCACTGGTTGGTCTGAGTGCATTAGGACTCAACTTTTCAGCATCTGGGAGACCAAATCTGGGCACGCTCCTGCAGGTGCAGCCTCATAAGCGCAGAATCAATGAGAAAAACATTTCCCTTGATCTGTTGGCTACACTGTCCCAAAGCAGACCGGTATACAGCTAACCACCAAGGTGCACTGCTGACTCATACCTGTTGCCCACCAGGATATTCAGGTCTGTTTCTGCAAACCCATCAGTCCAACTGCAGCCTGTGCTGTTGCATAAGTTTATTTAATTCCATGTAACTGATTTCCCATTTGTCCTTATCAGATTTCACAATGTTTCTAGCAGCTTATTTCTTCAGCTTAATGAGATTGCTTTGAATGACAGCCTCCCACAGTTTGGTGTCATCTGTCACCGCTGTTCTGACTGTAGTCCATCTCATCTTTCTGGTTGTTGATGAAGATGTTAAATAACACTGGCTGTACTAGAGTTCTGAGCAATGCTGCTAGAAAACAGCTTGTTGGTTGCCAACACACCTTGACGCAACACCCTGTGCACTTCACCTAACCAATCCATCTCTTTCCCATTTGACTAAAAGGATATTTCAGCTATGGGATACCATGTCACAAGCCCTGCTTAAGTCAAGACAAATGGCATTCATTGCTCCCTCTCCATCCACTGAACAAATCATCTAATAGCAAAATTAAATTGGATTGGTGAAGCATAATTTGCCCTTGCTGAATGTTTGTTGGTTGTTTCCAGTCACCTTCTTGTCTTTGACATATCTGCAAATGTCTTCCAAGAGAATTTGTGATCATCCTAGAAACCCTTCATGATCTTCCTGGGAACCAAGGTGAGGCTGACCAGCCTGTACTTCTCTAATACTTCTTCCTGCCCATAATGAGCATGGACATGACATTTGCCTTTTTCCACTCACTGGGAAACTTTCACACACAACATGAACTTTCAAAACAACAGACTGTAGTCCTGCAGCTACGAAATTTGCTTCTGGTGATAGATAATGATATATTTTTACGCAACATATTTCCCCCTTCTTCTGTATATCAAAAGCGGCATTAATAATGAAGATTAACAAAAAAGTGCACTCAAGACACATAAGAAATCTGCTTTAAAAGTTGCTTTTTAAAAAAGTTGCTTTCTTTTTTATACTATATTAAAGCTGAATGTATGTTAGCTAGTTGAGCTCATGGCAGGTAACTTTCATTATTATTTTATTGCTAGCTTAAGAAAACTGTGTTTTAGACTGGGATTCAATCATTTTCCCTCAGAATACCCACAAGAAAGAAAAACCCTTCAAACCTTTAATTACAGAAGTGGCAGGAAAATGGTGTCTTAATTTGTGGTCTTACTAAGGAGTATTGATCAAAGGAATACTGATAAACATGGCTTTGGCCAAAAGGATCTGAGTAGGGAATTACAATCAGATTAACAAATAGAAGAAATATGACCACAGTATGTCTGGAGTAAAAATGTTTAGGAATTTTATTTGGTAGATTTGGAAAGTTCTCATTTTAATTCAGCTAATAAAATATCCATCTTATCCACACACCCAGTACTAACCTATACTTTCTTACTCATTTAGGTCACTTCTATGCTTATCTCCATGCTGCTTGTTTCAGATCTCCTGAAGTTAAAAAAAGTATTTCTCCCTACATAGTTAGATTAATCATCATCTTACTTTGTATTGCCTGGAAGTGTGTGCTTAGTAATTGGATAATTTGTCTTCCCTTTCACAATTAAAGAGAATAGAATTAGTACCCTTCCCATGGAGACATTTTCTGGCACAGATGGGATAGGCTTGATTCAGACTATCAGAGCAACCACACATTTTCAGTATGCTACAAGATACAGCAGAAATTTGATTTGAACCCTTTGTTGGGTCAATCAGTTGATCGTGTTTAATACACTCATGTCAGCAACACATGCGTGGCCATCACTAACACTGTAGCACTAGTAATTTGTTGCTTAGTCATGCACATAACAAAATGGAAAGTACAATTAAGTATCATGCTTTAGGTGTTTTAAACCATTTTGACTTTGCAAGGCAGTTCTGAGGCTGGCTTGGCTTCTCACTCAGGAATTCTCATTGCGTAGGGAATGCCCCATGGAGCCCAGCACTGAACAGTGACTGTTGTTCCATACTGCTGACCAACAACATCAATGATACAGAAAACCTATTCTTTTCTGCTATTCTCAAGGCCCTGGCTATTCCCAGGTAAGCAGCAGTCCTACAGGTTCATGATAGCTAGAAAAGCAGGTAACAGAGCTCTCTGAAGTTATGTCACTCAATCAGTTAATAACAATTTACCATCTCTGTTAGAAAAGTGAACAGTTTGCCCCCAACCTCAAAACGATACTACCATACCCTACTTCCCCAAAAAACAACACTAATTTTTTCAAAATAAGTCGCCAAAACTCAATGATTTTTCCTGTTTTAACCTTTGATACTATATGTATCCATGCGATACATATGCATTTCCAAAATTCATAAAGCAAATGGGAGTCAATAAATTACTTTCAATGAGATTTTTTTTTCATTTTTTTTCAATACATCAGGTTATGATATTCACTTTCTTGCAACAGGTACAGCATCCACTTTGATACCACAACAGCTCAGATACAAAAACCCTTTATCACTGATTTTTCCCTCTCTTCTCCCTGAGTTATCTGGCTTCTACCTCTTTGACATCTGCAAGAAATTTCAAGATGAACTGTCACTAGGCATTATCTTCATAGTTTGTGTTTGGTTTTGTGATGAAAATATGACACACTTCCAGCAAACAAATATGGAATTCTGTCTCACTTGATCCAGTAATAACAGCACATTCATGAAATCTCCCAGCAGGGAATTTTTCAGAAAACTTCCACATCCACTCATTAAAAGTGACCAGACTAAATGAGACATCTGTTTAAGAATTGTAATGAGACACTTTGAGATACATTTGATCTCCTACTTGATGTTCAATATGCATGAAGAAATATCTTGAATGTATATAAAGAGTTCAATCTGTTCTAGTCTTGCAGTACATTGCTCAAATTGTAGTGTCTTAAAATTGTATTCTGAAATTCTTGACAGTACTATGCCTAGGTCTTCACTGTTAAGTGGGTTTTTTCCCCCCCATAAGCACTTAAATAGAAAAAAAAAAAATTATTCTTCCCAATGGAAAAAAAAATTAATACAAAAGTGGAGCTGCCTATATTAGAAGGCAAAACTAGTGCACAAATTTTAGTAAGTAAATTCATCAAGAACTGGAAAACTCTTGAGTTCAATCTATAAAGAAACCTTGCTAAAAATATATTCCTAACTAAAAATATTTCCTTAAGAAGAAAAAAATCACTATGTTTAGGGGCCTTTTTAAACACATAAACCAAAATGTTAATATGGAGTTCAATAGTGGAGAGAGTCTCGTTATGGTTTGGGGACAGTGAAATCTTAACTTCCCTCTTGGCTCATGTAAGGAAGGCACAGAAAATGAAAAGAGGAGAGTACAGTGTCTACCATTAGGCCCTTCTCCTAGTCACCCACCATAGCATTTACTACACGCATCATCTCCCTTAATCTCATAGTCTATGTTTTTATGCTGTAGCACTTACCTTTAAGACACTTTAGCAATCTAGTACAGTCTAACTCCAAAATATGAAAACATGCTTAATTATTTGGTTTCATTACAAACCTCATAAAAAAGAGGAAATTCTTGAGAGTATTAACCATTTATAATTTATCTTGTCAACTTGGCCTCAATATTTTGACTGACTTGATATATCCCAATATACAATTTGATATATCATTGTCTTCTTCCACAAAACTGAATGTAGGAAACTGTTTAGGATCTGACAAATTAGAAAGAATCCATTGAATCTATAGCCATGTTTCACTTCTTGAATTTGTTTGTATTTTAAATATACATATATGGAAATATGAAATACTCTTCCCTTATGTCATCATATGTATTTCTTCCAATAAAGCCTAAGAAGTTAATGACTTTTAGTGGAAGAATCAAACTTTGTATACAAATTCCAAACAAAAAATATTTTTGTTTTTTGTTGTTTGTTTTTTTTTTTTTTAACAAGAGTAATAGCTGTGTAACAGTTCTGTAAATTATACTAACGAATTGAAAAAAATCTCAAAGCTTGCCAGTGCCTTCTAGTGTAAGCTGTATAATTATTTAGAACTCTTAAAAGATGGTAAATTCTCTGTAGTTTTGTTAAGATCACTCACATGAGTTGGAAAAAATTATGATACCATGTAAGCTTACAGTCCCAATTCAAATACATTTTCAACTTAGCATTACTGAACTGTCTTTCCTAGTTAGGGCTCCCACAACACAGTGTTTAGCAAACTGTGGCCTGGTTTTGTCCTATCTAGACTGGTCCAGAATAACCTAATAATTTTCTGTCCTCAAGCTTTAATGACAGAACAGAACCATACTTTTCAGCAAGACCCTCTCATCTACAGTTAAAGGTAGGAATCACTTTTATGAATAGCTTAGGACTGCCCAGTTACTCTTTTAAAAAATACTTCTATTAATATAATGCAAAACTCAAATATATTAATGAATAAAAGGGTTTGTTCCTCTAATTTTGTACCAAAATGTATTTCATGACGCATTTTAACAAGTGCAAAGATTATTGTCAGTCTAGACATAATTAACAAGAAAAAAAAGTGAAAAATTGTAACCATCAAGCACGGAAGTTAATTATTACACTTTAAGAGTAACAGCAAATATCTGAAACTGGTTTAAAATACTTTCTATTCTATACCAAATATTTAAAGCCTTACAAAATAAGCAACGCAAGTACCTCTTCTTTCTTCAAAACAATTTCTCAAAGTCTACAAGCAAAATGTGACCTATTATGATGACATATGGTCAATTTTACACAAGAAAGACAGGTTATGCTTTACCATCAGTGCCTCAAGGAATGCAGACTACTAATACTGCTATTACCAAGCGATTTCAATCATAGTGTATAGTTATACAGACAGATGCATTGCAAAATCTTTCTAGTTTCTTTTCAACATTTAAATTGGACAGAAAGATAACCCAAGACATTTTAGTTACAAAATGCCTAAAAACCAATAAATGAAGCCAACAAAATCTGCAAAATAAGCTTTCTGCAGACAGCTTAGGAAAATTAAAGTACAGTATTTTATTCATAGTACAAGGTAGCATTAACATAACTTTCACAAAGTAATTAACACATTCAGAAAAATCAGGAAAACCAAATGTAAGCATAAATACATCGCTTCAGCTCTGCAGCTTCTTATTTATTTACTACACATGTGCAAATTTTATTTTCAAACATTGCAAGCTAATAAAACTATTTTTCCTAGAATTCTATGCTTACTTTCTATAATGTATAACACACTCCTCCAGAGAGCTTGGAGACTACAATATTGAAAATAATCAAATAATCATGGAGCAGCGGGTTAGAGAACCCTTAAATGAAAAAACAAACAAACAAACCAACCCCAAACCAAACCACTTTAATTGTTCCTGAGTAGTATAAGGGAATTTCATTAAAATCTGTCCATCAAAGAGTTGTTCTAGAATGCCAACTAGAATATACTTAGTTTCAATAACACTGATAAGAAATAATCGCACAACCAGCATTCACATTATTAGTTCTTTAATTTTCTTTTTCTGATGTTTCATTGACTATCTAGGTTTCTAGTCTACTTATTTTGGTAAATATCTTTATTTTGCAAAACATTTGTTAATACATGTAGCAAAAACATTTTTGTCTTCTTTTTAACTTGATATTTCTTAGGGAAGTTTGAGAGTGAGATTGCTCTGGCTATCTCTGGCTTTTGGTAGAGATCACTTTTTAGTCGCTACTGAATTTCAACTAATTTGAAAGAAAGAAATTGCAAACAGATAAGTTCCTTGAGCTTTTACAGTTCTGTGTTTGGTCTTTTAATGTTTATATTTAATTTTATCAAAATATCCTTTTTTTCTAGTTCAATCAAAACTACAGCCACCATTCCATTAATTTAAGTATGCTTAACTGTGAATAGTCAATAGTTATAAAAAATTACTTAGTCAAAAAACTGTAACTGTATTTCAAATATATTTATGAAACAGAGGACATAAATCCCTCCATGGAGTTTACAAGGCTATACAGAATTCACATGAATCTTAGGTACCTAACCTAAGCTACACCAGGGTGCCTGTCAGATCATTTTACTGAACAGGTCAGTAGGCACCCATTTCTAACACTGTACAGTACAACAATATTACTCCAGCAAGCTTTGTATCTTCAAACACCCTCCACATGGCTTAAGTCAAGTAATACATATTCTCAGCAGCACACTAAAACACAATACCAATAAACTACAGTGCAATTGGATATGATCAATAAGTTCTTGAGAAGGCTAAGCAGTGTGGGCCACTTTTCCAGCACTATGCCTGAGGGCCATGAGCCACTCTCTGTGCTGAAACTTAAGCAATGTACTTACAGCCAGAGGCCAAGCTCTCTGCAGCAAGCTTCACAATATTGGTCCACAGCGTGGCACCTGCTGAAAAGTTTTCTTTTTGCTGTGATGTCAGGGAAGGAGCAAGGTGTATTAGAAATTATTTCTTACACAAAAACTGATACTATATGAATTTATTTATACCTCTGTTTCTAAACAAAAATAAGTAGGAATCTACATAAATAGGTGATAGTTCTCTTAAGCCATGACACGTTTCAATATTGAGAGTCAACAAAAGCATGACAGACAAGTCAAAAGATTTAGAAATCACTGAATCACAGTACTACAATTTTCAGACTTAAAGGAAAATATGAATTTGCTACTTTCCTAATGCTACTGTTTGACATTGCCTTGGAATGCCTGATAACTGAAGCAATATACAATTAATATGAGTAGAATTTGAACACACACAAGAAATTAACATCTGGAAGCATCTATTGTTTTTTAAAAGCAGATTTTTCCCCTTTCTTTCTGACTAAGACAACTTGAACTCATCATATGTTACAGGCAGAATTAATAACAATACCCACTGCTCAGTTTCATCAGTATTTTCAAAAATAAAATGTACAAGGTTTTCAACACTGCCTACAACTAAAACCAGGAAAGAACTTTCGCAGCTACTGCTTTTTCTGTACTGCAGTTGCAACAGAGTGTTCACTATGACAAAAAAGAAAGACCATATCCAAGTTTAACCTTCTTCATAATGGTAAGCAGATTGAGGAACCTGTCTGACTAGAACAAACGGAACACTGACAAACAGAACGAACACGTATAAAGAATAAAACCAGGGAGATCCAGGATAGCTGGAGGTGAGCACGACTGAAACTGGGCAAATACCATCTTGGAAAAACTGAGTGAAAACAGGTAAGTTAAGGAAAGTTGTCTGAAACTGAAAAAGTACAAAGGAAAATGTCAGTCCGAACTCCTTGAGAAAGAGACTGCCCAACATATATCTTGTTCTATGAATTCCTGTGTTCCAAGCACCCTTCCTTTGTGTCTTAATACTCTGTTCTTTCCTTCAGATTGTGCACCAAATACTCAGAGATCCTCCACATCACCTTGTTACCCCAGAATCTGTCAGTTATTGCTCATGACTCATATCTCCCTATCCTCTGAGCCACAACTACCTAGCATATTTAATATGCTACCGTATTGGCATTTTAGTTTTGATCAGGAGCACATTTTTGAAGCTCATCTGATCACAGCTACTTCTTACACTTTAGTTTCCTTTACAGAAAAGTTTTGGCATATGCAAATCCTTTAGGATGAAGTTAAACCAGAAAATGCGCTTGAGCACTAAATGCTTTCCAAGTGCTACAAGGTATTCAGCCCAAGCTAGTCTGAAGTAAAACTGGACTGTAGGTGGTATGGATGTCAGAACAAGATGTCTGGCCAATCTTTCTACACAGCTATTACATTTTTTAAACCTAAATGAATATAACAACTTTAAGACTTCTGTTTCACTGTGACATGTGCTTGAAAAGGTACAAAAATTACTAGACAGAATAGGAAAAGTGTTTGCTTAACCCTGCTTCCTTAAAAGCCAGGCTAAAAATCCTGGGGTTATGTTATCCTTTTTAAGGGTTATAACAACAGGTAAGTTTGGCCTTTTTGATATAACTGAAAGCTCACGAGCTCAGGCTACACCTTTCCCTCCTGTTGATGGTTGCTGCTCCACTCAGCTGTAAACTGAGGATGGTCATCAAGACTGGGTAATTGAATGCAACTGGTTATGATGCCAGTTACTTCATTGTCATATGGTATTTATTAAGCATACAAGCCTGATATATCACCTTGGCTTGGATGGAATTTTGACCTTGACATATGTCTGAAAGGACTACGGCAAGATTAGAATTTTAAGTAGCCTCTGAAGCATCTAAATACTTGAGCCACTGTGATAATGAGGTAATGAAAAGCCTGAATAATAGAACCATAAATAACACCCGATTCATGGACTAAATTTAAATGAATTGTTATGAGAAAATTAAATTGCCTTGATAATTTTAAAATAGATTTGGAAATTAATTATTAGCCAAACTTATTTTAAACTCAAATGCATCTCCTATATATTTTAGAAAGTATGTAAAACCAAGAGAGCCATAGTAAGTCTTCCAATAGCACAAGTGTGACTTAGAAGCCTGATATGGCTAATTATACTAAGAAAATTAATACTCATCTTTAATGAGCATAAACCCCATCATTTTAGTACCATGAGCAAAACCATCTGAAACATGTAAAGAAAGCCAAGAAAGCATTTGTAACAAAACGGAGAACAATTCAATACTAAAGACAGATACAGCTTTCCCATGTTCTCTGTGACCAGAAAATCCTTCATTAAATTTGGCACTATATTCTAGAACACAGAGCATTGTACAATGCAAAGGAAAGATCAGAAGACTCAACATATATAAATGTCTTAAGGGAAGATAAAAATATAACCGAGCCAGGCTCTTTCAGTAGTGCTCAGTGACAGGACAAGAGACAATGGGCACAAACTGAAACACAAGAGGTTCTCTGTGTGCATCACAAAACAATTCTACACTCTGAGGGTGATCGAGCAGTGGCACATGCTGCTCAGAGAGGTTATAGAGTCTCCACCCTGGAGATACTCAAAAGCCATCTGGACACAGCCCTGGACAACTGGCTCTAGGGGGCTCTGCCTGAGCACAGGGGTTGGACCAGAAGACCTCCAGAGGTCCCTCCCAACCTGTGATTCTGTGACTCAGCGAGGGACGTATTTCTAATTGAGAAAGACAATATCTAAATATATCATACTTCTATGTGACTAAAGCAAGTATTTGGCTAGAACTTGGTATTCAGAAAAAAAACACAGAATGACATAAGGAGATGTTTGTTTAATTACTTTACTCAGCCCAACTAAAAATACCCTAAAATTCTACTAAAATATTGTGAGATACTAAACTCCAGAAAATTAAAACCAAATTTAAATATCCACTACATATTTCAAATAGATTGGTTCACATTAATACTTGAGGATGATGGATACATATTCTAAAAGTTTCTGGCAACAGATTATTATCCAGCTGGGCTTTGAACTACCTCATTATTATTACCAGTATTGTTTGCTGTTTATCCTTGGAGCTAGAGGATTTGTCTGTTCTTTAAAATTACTTTTAAATCAGAACCTCATTAATCATGACAAAATACAGTGTAGTTCTGGTAAAAAAAAAAAGGCAAAAGGAATTCTTAACTGAATTGGAATTAGTACAGGCAAAAATCTGAACGATCAAGCAAATTTCAGATTTGCTTTGTATGTAATTTTTTTTTTTTAATATAACCTCTATTTGTAACAGTACAGAACTATAAAGCTGTACAGATACTTAACATATACGCTATATTCTATGAACTGTCTCAGGACCTTTCTATCTCCTTTTACGTTTTGTATTTTTTTCTAGCATTTATGATTGTCTCCTGGATGTTTCTGAGTATTAAGACATTTGAATGTACTAGAAAACTCTTATTTTTGTAGAACAGTTAAATATACAATAATATCATCTCTATTTCCATATTGTCAAACTTACAGATTGTTTAATATCCTGCAATGTTCACCATGCAGAATTGTTATCCTACCAAAGTACAGAATACACACATTTAGTGTATCCATAATATTTTGTGCTCCAAACTCCAGTTTATTAAAATTTTGGACAGTATTATCTCTGAACTGTCATGGCACTCCAGTGCAAGTACATTATGAACCCTTCTATTTTATAATTATTTTAGGTAACAAAATAGCATGTATACCTATGTATAACTCTATAAGTACTATAGAGACATCTCAGCTACCTTTAAACTTGAATACAGTGAGCAGTATAATTCATAGAACAAAGAAATAAACAGGGTAATTTACTCTCCTGGCACTACAATTCATGCCCAGCTAAAGAAACTCTCTTAAAATAGCACTGCAGCGGTAGATATTTTTGCTGGCCTCTCTGTATTTCTTGAATTTCATCCAGATATGTTCTGGATATAGCTCACTGGGCTAACTAAGGGTACATTAGAAACACATTCTCTCACTGACAAACTAGGGATTGAATTGCAGTCTGAATCTCAAGAGGGGTGGTGTTGCCTAAACAGTCAAAGAGTAATGGCTATGTGCTGAACCATGAAATATAAAATGCTACCCTGCCTCTAAAAATCAGGGGGAGTGTATATTCTTCCTGAAAATGAGCAGGAAAGCTCTACAGCTACACAGTTAGTGGGGGTGGTTAGTATCCAAACCTCGTAACTCTTGGTCATACTATAACTAACATTGCAAACTGCCAAGATCAGAGGTAAATACTGCTGGCAGTGGGTGCATAACCACAACCTGAACACTGTCAACAACCTTCTCTCTCCCTACAGAAGATGCACTGAAGTTTTTATGGCATATGGGCACAAAAGCATGACTCGAGTATAGATACTAGAACGTGTGAAGGGACTCATTAGCAAAAAAAAGAGCTAAGCATTAACATACCAAAGACACTAATTCTCCTCCTTTTTTTTTTTTTTTAATGGGAAGTGCATCAATATTAATAAAGAAATTCAAGTATAGAGGGAAGGTATTCCTTACAATAGCTGTAAATCAGAGACAGACATGGGGTTTTTTGAAATACCAATAAAACAAAATGTTGGAAAGCTTACATAATACGAAATACAAATAAAAAAAATTTAATACATCTAATTGTATTTGAATATACAGATAAATGTATCTATATATCAGTATATAAGATGTAGTATTGATGACACTGAGGAAAGCAACTTGCAATTTTTACGTGCTTAAAGGATCAAATTCTATACGTAGTTCTTCCACTCATTTACACCATAACTGTTCTGTGCAAGTGGGACATGTCAAGCAGAATACAATCTTTCAATTACTAAGAAAACTCACTAGGATAAAAGAAACTTTCATGATTATTCTGATATCAGTCTACTATTAAATTATTGCATTAATTTGTAAGATGGTTCAGTTAAAGAAAAAATACATATTTTATTTGATAATCAATAACTGAGTCAATCCTGCAACAGAACTGTTGTTTTCTACAGTGTTTTCTACATATTTTCATTGAAAACTACAAGTGTCATAAAGTGTGACAAAATAAAAAGAAACAAGAAAAAAATGAAATATGACAATGTGCTGAAGCACACCAAATACATACATGCTAGCTACACAGCCCAGAACTTCCTACAGTTTTGAATTCCTGTTTCTCTTGGAAACAGATTTCATTCCTTTAACAGTTAAGCATGTTAGTGTGATCGGAAGGGTTTTTTTTTCAAGATACCAGCATGAGTATTATATTCATATGGTTTTTTTTTTTAAATCCTTCTGTAATTGAAGTACTGATAGTTACTGAAAGAAGAACAATGAAATTGATATTTAACACATCAATGTGTATGCATGTTACATGAGCAGGATGCAGAAATAACCCTAGAGGCACTGAGAAGAACCAGGCATTTTCTCTAGTTAATATGATCCTTGTACCTCTCATGTAAGGGCTGATGGTCAACAAATGGAATTTTACTTCTCACTCCTCAAGCCTCCACAGCACAATAATTATTATTCTAATTAGATTCCAATCGGAATAACATCTGGTTCTATCTTAGCCAGATGTGTTACTTATTCAGTTTCACAATGATACAGCATTAGGTTACATTAGCTTATTGTATTGGGTTTGTGTGGCAAGGTCTTGGTAGTGGGGGGGCCACAGGGGTGGCTTCTGTGAGAAGCTGCTAGAAGCTTTCCTCGTGTCTGCTGCTGGCCAAGGCCAAGCCAATCAGCGACAGTGGAAGTGCCTCTGTGATAACATATTTAAGAAGGAAAAAAAAAACGGTTGCACCTCAGTAGCAGGAGAGAGAAGTGAGAAGATGCACGAGAAAACAGCCCTGCAGATACCAAGGTCAGTGCAGAAGGAGGCGGAGGAGGTGCTCCAGGCAGCTGAGCAGAGATTCCCCTGCAGCCCCTGGTGAAGACCATGGTGAGGCAGGCTGTCCCTCTGCAGTCCATGGAGGTCCACGGTGGAGCAGATATCCACCTGTAGCCCATGGAGGACCCCACACTTGAGCAGGTGGATGCCCGTGGGAAGGCCTGCCCCGGATCGGGTCCCGGGCAAGCCATTGTGGACCCATGGCGGGAGGAGCCCACGACGAAGCAGGTTTGCCAGCAGAACTTGTGACCCCACAGGGGACCCACGCTGGAGCAGTCTGCTCCTGAGGGACTGCACCCCGTGGAAATTATGGATCCCTGCTGGAGCAGTTCGTGAAGAACTGTAGCCCGTGGGAAGGACTCACATTAGAGAAGTTCATGGAGGACTGTCTGCCGTGAGAGGGACCCCACGTGTGAGCAGGGGAAGAGTCCTCTCCCTAGGAAGAAGCAGCAGAGACAACGTGTGATGAATGGACCTCAACTCCCATTCCCATCCCCCTGCACCGCTGGCGGGGAGTAGGTATAGAAACTGGGAGTGAAGTTGAGCCCAGGAAGAAAGGAGGGGTGGGGGGAAGGTTTTTTAAGATTTTGCAGTTTTTATCCTCTCCTCCTCTGATTTTGATTGATAATAAATTAATTTTATCAAGTTGAGTCTGTTTTGCCCATGATAGTAACTGATAAATGATCTCTCCCTGTCCTTATCTCGATCCACGAGCCCTTTGATCTACTTTTCTCCCCTCTGTCTGGTTAAAGAGGGGAGTGATAGAGCGGCTTTGGTGGGCCCCTGGTGTCCAGCCAGGGTCACACCACCACACTTATATTTAGTTATATTTTATTTTAAATTACAGAATCATAGTGGTAGAAGAGACAAAGCTGCGTTATCCCAGTAAAATACACACAAAAAAATATATTTATACTAAAATTTACAGTTGTAAGAAAAAGAAGAAACATATACACAACTTCTTTAGAGACAAAATGAGAGTTAGACCCCCTCTGACCAAGCAAGAGATGTAAAGTGAAGATGAATGTAGGCCAGCCACTATATCTGAAAGATCTTTCACCAGCTAATCTCCTAATTAGTTACATACAGTCAGGTCAACTACGATTCTGCTTTTTCAAGGAGCAGCGTCTAGACTTTAAAATTGTATTTCTAATCCTCCCTGTGAAAAACAGGCAGGCACATCCAATTATACAAATTGCATATGCACATAGAAATCATATGAAATGATAATGTGCTTTCCATGATTAAAATGGCATACACAGATCAGTGAGACCAGTCTTAGGGTGTTAAGATTCTGCTCTTTTGCCTCTCTATTAATTAACCCCAAATAGTATAAATAAAAAAGTTATAAACTTCTTACATTTTCTCATCTCAGAACTCAGCTTGTAAATAACCATAACCAATGTTTACTTAAGATATTAGATAAATACATAGTAAGTTCAAAACAAGATTCCATTTTTTCATCTTAAAGATGAAAACAATGACGCATTTTGATCTAACATAGTATCAAAGACTGGGTCATTTCACATGAAAAATCACACAATCTCTTAGAAAAAAGGTGCTGCAGTATATTTCTTTGATTATTCAAATATCAAACATGGTCTCCAAGAAATTCCCTGACAAATAAAGTAACAGCATTGCACCTAAACTGTCATCATTTAATATGAAGTGATGAGGAAGTGACAGATAATGAAGAACAGCCTTAAGACGCAATTGCTTGTCATTAAACCTGCGTTTCCTCCTCAGGCATGCTTTGAGAAGACCACAAGACTCCACTGTGCTGGAAGAAGCTACCTAATCTTATACACACACATGGAGATATGCGATGTGTTTCAACTAGAAAATCAGGCAACATGAGCTCCCTTTAGAAGATGGGCAGGGCTTAAAGAGGTCTGTTGAATTTCTCAGGGAGGGTAATGCACTTGATTTTGTTGCCCCTTATTTGCTATATTGGGAGCCATCATGGATAGGCCCCAGAACTTGACTCATACGTACCGTACCATACCATAGGAAATAAAATATCAGTTGCAGTGAAGTCTATAAATACTACCACTGTTAACTCTTCCTGCAGGTGGCAGGTAATGCCATCTTCAGTATAATCATCATAAAGGTCCAAAATTATCATGATGATCCTAATATTGAAGTTAGAAGTGTGTGGATTATTTGTAATGAAATGGCAGTAGTTAAGACTGATTTTAACCACTCCCTCTTCTAACTACAGCTTGTTCTAACAAACTAACTTGCATCATCACTGCAATGGCTAATATCCTAAACATAAATATTTTAATGTATATTGTGTGCAAAAATACAAAGTTCAAACATTTCAATATAGATGCTTGCCAGGGAAGTGCTTGAAAAGGACAAATTCTTGGTCTATACCATGCATTTAATTTTTTTTCCTGCTTAATTATTGAGATACTTCTAATTCTCTCCAGAAAGTACACTCCATGGTTTAATCCTGACAGCTTAGAAATTATAACATATTGCAGCCCACTGGGTCATCAAGGTTAGTGTTACAGAAGGATAAAGAAAGATTTTTTGAAGTTGTGTTAATACTGCTATTATGATTCATTTAGTCACTCTCTCCCAAACTATCTGAAATCTTCTTTCTAGTAATAAAATATTTATTTGTAAAATCTAAAGCACGATGTTTAGATTTTTTTTTATTTAAACTTTTTTCAAAGAATATTTAATTTTAGGAAGAAAATAGAAAACAAATATTTCAAGAGCTCAAAAATGAAAACAAACTTGAACTTTCAGCTCTTGAAAAAGTAAAAATGTATATCTGGTCAACACATGCAAGCAAACAAAAAACAGTAGGTCAACAGCTACTATTGTCATGCTTTTGGTTTTGTATACTAAAATATCCTACCCGGTGATTAGTTTTTAAAACCTTGATTCCACACACACTGTGGGGTTTTTTATATTACAATCATTGTATCATATGAACATATTTTGGAACAGACTTAATTTATAAAAACATCAAAAGGGAGTCATTGTAAACGGCCGATAACCACCTTTTGCCCTGGAATTTGTTAAGGGTTACAACCACCCAGACTGGGTTTTAAGATTTGTTAGATCTGTATAGAGTAGTTCAGAGTGTGGAGGAGGTTTTGTATTACTTATTTTGACAAAATATGAGGAATAAAAAAGTGTGAAATCTCTCAAATACATTAAAAGAGTTGAAATACATTATGTGTGAATTAAAATTATATAGAACCCTTCCAGTCTCCTACTTTCAAAAGCTGCCAGATTAATTAATGCTGACAATTGAATTAATAATAATGCTTGTTATTATAAAAAACAATTAAATCTCAAAGGGAAAGAAATGATTGACAATTTCAAACTTTTGAGAGTAAGTGGCATTTGAATACAATTGATAAACCATCAAAATAATTGCTGCAGTACCATTTAATCGCCTGCTCATCCCCTATAAACATTCTAATGCTATATTACCTTTCAGTTTACTGACATTTCCAAATCATTGATTAGGACAAAAATTGCTCTCCTGTTCCTAAGAGGTCTTATAGGACTTAAAATACTGGTTATTTTTTATTTGGCTAATATAATATGTGTAATAATATATATCATACAAAGTAAATTTCACTACAGCAGCATTTATTCCCTAATAAAATGCAAATGCTTGATCCATCTATATTAAATTCAACCATTTTTATAGACAGAAAGTACCACTTAGTTGCAAAAACCTAAAACTTAACGGTTATATTCTTACCTGAAAAGACCATGAAAATGAACTATAGAAAATAGGTCTGGAGGGAATCTTCATAATTGTCCATTCTCCTGCCCAGACAATCATCGAGCGCAAAAGAAAGCTATGTACTGCATCCCAGTAGGGCAGCACTAGCAGAAGAATTTTGCAGTGTCAGCTTCAGTGAATTTTTTATATTTAAAATAAATTAGATGACTGTTCACAAATTCTGCATTTGATTGAAGTTTTCTGTTACAATTTAAAATATGCAGAATTTAGAGGCATTTTAATAATTTAATGCTTGAGAAATTTCAGCCCTTCAAAACTATTGAAAATATCACAAATTCAAAGTGCAGGAGAGGAGTAATTTTGAAGAACCAAGAAACCACTGTCTATAAATAGTTAATTTTGTCAGGGACTTCACCAAGACCAGTTTTCCAAGTGTAATGATCACGGGAAAGCACTAAGAATGACACAGATCTGACTCTTAAAACACACCATTGTAAATTAATAGAATTTATAAAAACTTTATGGGTGCACTAAGTCAAATGTAGCGAGAAGTTGCAGCAGTATCTCTCATAATGAGCCAATAAGTTATATATGCTGTGTAGCTGTTATTTGATTATTTTTCAAGAGAACTATCTTCCTAAGAACTGTATTACATATACTATAATATGTAAACAGGTACATATAAATCAGTGTGATTTACACTTTCAAGTGAACCAAGTCCTAATGAAATCAGAATTAGATTTTAAATTAAAAATGCAATAAAATACAAACAAAACAAAATTATTACAAGACAAAAATCTGATTCCTCCAATTATGCTATTAGCTGGAGATGTAACATTATATTGGTATTCATGCCCTGTTTACTTTCTAAATGAAAAACATAACTGAAATAGCGTCTATACGTACATGTATGTACACATGTTCATATACATACTGTCATGTCTCTGTGCGCGCACGTGTTTCTCCTTACCAGAAAGTCATATGAAAACAATAATTATCCTTCTAGTGAGACATACAGGACTATGCGACTAAGTATTTAGCTTGTTTATTAAATACCATAGCATTAAAATGAGAGTGCCTATCTTGCTGCTAACAACTCAAAAAAATTGCTTGAGAAGAGGTACAGTGTCAGAGTACTTTATAGAAAACAGCGGTATTCCAAACAAAATCGCAAATATTAATGATTTCCATGTCCCTACATGACTGTGGGACTGAAGCTAAGTCTTTCATTAGATGACAGGCACATACAGAGAAAAAAACAACAATACCCACCCATTTTTTTTCTTTAATGTGAGTTTCTGAATAACTAACTTCCAAAATTTTGAATTTTATCTTTAAGAAATCAAAACATACAGAAGCTTGTGGGTTTAAAGCATTCCTGGTTTTGTTTGTTACATTAGCAGTAATATAACTTACTACTTCAGTATTTTCTTGCATGATCGTGTTATTTCCTATTCACAAAACAAGTCTCAACATGGAGAAGTGAATCTTAAATCTATACAGACACACACATATGCATATAGACAGTATGAAATTAATGTTTATATTAGTGATTAACCTAGAGCATGTCAAAAAAACCAGCTTTCTCAACCTTAACATCCACAGAATTCTATTGGCCTAACAGCTTTTGTATGTTTGTTTATTCTATAAATTTCAAGTTATTCCTTATTATGATCTTGCCTGTTTTACATAAAATATGTTTCCAACTCAGCTGAAAAATAAGTTTGCTCTTAAAACTGGCTATGAAAATGTTAGTCATATTAACTACCTTTTCCCTCCTCTCCTGCAGATTTTTAATGGTGTAAAGCCTTTACTGGAACCCAGGTGACAGGTATCATTAGAGCTGTCATACACTTTTATTATACTGAATTGTTCATTAGAATACTTATATAGCAGACTGTTGATGATAGCAATTTCTGACAGATACCTCTACCAACCACTTAATCCAAGATTTCTTTGGCCATAAGGTAGAAATATTTATTTTCTACTAGTTTTCCTAGTGAATATATTTAGAAGGAAAAGAAAATTTAAGAAAGCAAGCTCTACAAATGAGTTTATGAAATCGAAAATGTAATAAGCCTTATAACCTGTCCATAAGGAAACCAAAGAAGAGACTAACGAACCTTTGTCATAGCTACAAATATTCTGCTCTGAGTTTCTAGTCAACAGGTCTGAGAAGCCTGTTCAAACACGTATATTATCAGCTCAACATAAAAAATATGACACAACAATGATCTGATAAAGATACAGAATTGCATTGATAGAGAGAAAATTTATCTAGGATTATTGACATCCTTGGAATACCATCACCTCACTGGTAATTATTTTTCAAGAACTTAAAAGAATGAGGTGGAGTTCAGAAGATTAAAAGGAAATTAGATTCTTTCTGTCTTGTCTTTTTTTTTTTTTTTTTTTTTTTTTAGTTATTTCTGATGCTGATTGCGGTTTTTATTCTGTTTTGTTTTGCTTTTCACAGCAAAGTGAAAAGAATCTACCAATTCTTCTGTCACCAATAGGACACAATCCAGAAAGTGTCAGAAGTGAACCCCCAATTTTAAAGCAACAGCTAAACCTAGGAAAGTTACATCAGAGCTTTTTCATTCCCAGGTTTTTGTCTTCAGTTTCAAAAATGCATAGATACTAATATTAGAGATGTATATTACACAGACACTAACTAACACTAGAATTAATATTTAATTAGTCTTTATTTGCCATTAAAAAAATTAAGTTTTATACATACAGTAGGAAAATTCATTTAGGAAAACTTCAACTACCCTCTTCTTTCCAGAAAGAAGTGCAGCCTGATGGTTACTCTTACAGAAAATGTAGACTCAAATCCTCTGACATAAGAGAGAAGTGGAGCCCATTTTCCTCAGTCAACTACTGTAGAAATAAATCTACTAAAATAAATAATCACTATCAGGGAGATCAGGTAACATGCCCACTCCAGAAGCTTGTGAATCTAAAACTACTTTTCTTAAAAGAATTTGTGCAAACTCTTTCACATTGCAACAAGTAGAAAAAGGCTAATTTTACTCATTTTAGGAATAAAAAGGTTATATTTTTTATTTTAATCTAAGATATTTTTTCTGTCCTTCTTGTCTACCTCTAGGTAAGAAGGGAAAAATGTCAGGTATTCTAGGCTGCTACGCAAGCACTTATGCTGCAACGGGACTATTACAGATTTTTATAACTCAAATACAATGATAAAATGCAATTGTGAAGTAAAAAGCTTTTAATAAAGTTTTGGCAGAGAAAGTTCACCAGAAAGTGAACACAGGTAATGAAAATCAGTTACTAATGATATGTACGTACCAATCTATATAAATGGATGTATATACAGATACATGTAGAGGGACATGTAACATATACATCTCTATATTGAATTATATTTTTAAGACATTTTTAGAAATATAGCACTTAGATTAGTTTTGTTACTATTGCTATCAAATGATGCATCTCATCTGGATTTACTAGACTTTAAATACATATTCTCTAGTACAGTATTCCTACGCCAGTTTTTTCATCTTTTCATTTTCTAATTTCCATCCCTTTCAGGTGGAAATCATTTCAGTAAAACAGATAATTGCTTCTGCTTAGCAATGTCAAACAGTTTGCCTCAGGTTATGGCAGTCTCTAAAATTAAGATAGAAAAAATGTTCTCTCTTATTATCTTTCTCCCTTTCAAGCATCCTTTCATCTCATCCTCTTCAATGGTGTCCAAAGTCATATATTCCCCATTGTTTATTCTTTTCTACTGTTTTCTTGCATTTAGCTACAATTTTACTTTTTGTCTTCCCCACAATCCTTCACCTTCAGCCTCAGTTTTGAATGTCAAAATTTTACAATGGCTGAAGAGAAAACCTAGAATATGCTGCAATCAAATTGCTCAGTCCACAGCATTTTCAATACCAGTCATAAATCTTTTTGTCTTTACATTGTCTCTTCACAAAAAGCCACTATGGTAAAAATTCTTCTATATCTCAAAGCGGAGAAACAAAGGACTGTTTTGAGACTACTAAATATATACTGTATTCTTGAAGTCTCAGAAAGTCCTAAGATAAAACTATCACTCATTTCCATATCCATATTTTCCATACTCTTGCCTTAACTTTCATCTCTTGGCAATGAAGTTCTAAAACTGTGTCCTGCTTATTAAAAAGACAAAGCACAGACTGACAAATGGGAGAAAATGACAATTTACAGTGGCTCCTGCTGCTGAGCTATCAAATTTTGAAAGCATCAGTGAAGCAACCAATCTTTATAAGTCTCCTTTCATTGTTACCATAAAATTATGCTTGTATGTTGGAAGGACTGAAGCAGTTTGCAGCTTTCTGTTTAAGGAGAACTCTGTTCTAGATCAATGTATAAATTTTAGACCCCCTTCAGCTGGATAGCACTGCATGACTGGGATCTTTTGCTGAATATGTATCATTATTTTTTTTCAGTTGATCTAAAAACTAGATTTTAAAACCCGAACACAGATAGTATGTATGAGCGGATCCATACCCAAGATCTATATTTGTGGATTGTAGCAATATTAAATACAATAATTTAATACAGTTAAATAAACAAAAGTTATCCAATACAACTGTTTAGCAGGTAGCCTAAACATGTATTTTCCCTCCCCTCATCCTTTTTCTCAAATGAGCACTATGATTCTTTATTTTGACACAATTTGTGAAGATTGAGTTTTTGATTCAGTCAGAATGCCCTTATACAAGCAAAATTCTTTTTTCTGCAAAAGCTGAAGAGAGGCCAAGCCTCCTCAAATGGGCTCATAAGACCTTTCTCAGTTTTATGTTTGACAAATCTACAAGCATTTTGTTTGTAGCAGTTCAGTTAACCCAAAATATTATTTGTGTAAAAATATTGCCACTAGAATAAATCACAAATTACCACTGCTTTAACTATTTGATTACTTGAAACAGGCATTAATGAAACGTTATTATATCGTAGCTTTATATTTTAATATTGTACTCTCCTGGCACATTTACACAGCAGAACTCAGCTCATACAACTGTCATTTAAACATATTATCCAGCTTTTAAAAAAAAAAAAATAGCTGAAACAGTTGGATGAGCATCGTAGCACTTCCTTATTACATTCTGCAAAGGGATTTCTTTAAGTAAAAGAGAAACAATTTCCAAGAGATTTCATTTTTTTGCAATTAATAAAGTCATAAATTCAGATAAATGTAACTGACAAAGGCATTAGACTTGAAATTATATTTTTAACTATTTGTAAATTACCAGTCAGATTTAACTGATATATAAAGAAATAATGCTGATGATATCTATCTGATGTTAACCTTAGCTAATAATTACTCAAGCACTCCAGTACAACTGAGAAATAAATTTATTTTAAAATGCAATGACAGAGCAGTAAAACCCTCAACCTACCATATACATGTATTTTCATTTTAATTTTCTTTAGTATGCTTTTTCCCCTGGCGATTTGACTTATAATATTTGAAAAAAATGCATTTCTTCAGCAGTTTACATAGATGTCATTTTATTAAGTTATTTTATTTACACTAAATAGAAGTAATGAGGCAATGAAACACTTATGTTTCAGTATGCTTTCTGATTAGCCAAAAAAGTTTGATGACTCATTTCAAACCAATTTTTTTTCAAAGTACTGGAAGGAATTACATTATATTGTAAATTATTAACCTGTAGTTGTTTTCCTAAAAATAAAAATGTATTAAATATTTATATAGTGTATATTTAGTCTAAATTTACAGGCATGCATATTTTGTGTATACTTGGTGTATATTTAGGCCCTATATTTATACAGTCTATATTTATATATGTTTATAAAGCATATACTTAGAACCAGTGAATAACTTACAACCATTGACTCAGCAAATAAAGGTAGTCACTAAAAACACCAGTAAAAGACGTTTCTAGTGATTTACGCAGCATTGTATAGGAACACACAGGATCATATAGGATGAACCTCAGAGCGTCAGATAGAGTTTAATTTCAGATGCAGTACTCTCTGGATCTCAGTTACTGTATTTGGCATCATGGAAGCTCTAAATAGTTGAATGAATGAAAAAGGCTGGTTTGGTTCTTCCGGTTTGGGGTATAAGAATTTTCAAAACAGACATATTTTAGGAGGTTTCTATACAGTATGTGTTGCTGGTTTGTTTTGGGGGTTTTGTTGGGTTTTTTTTTTTTTTGGGGGGGGGGGGGGTTTTTTTGGGGTTTTGGTTTTTTGGGGGAGGTTGGGTTTTTTTTCTTTTGTTTTGTTTCTTTTTTTTTAAGATTTGGCACACATCCCAGTTTTCTTGATCTGTCATGGAAAGGTAGATGTTTGGTGTTTTCACTTTCTTTAAAACATTTCAGAGGTCTGATCAATAAGAGAGGCAATACAGTTTTTAAAAAACTTATGGCATCTAGCATAAGAGGGATTATAGGTCAGCTGAGAACAGAAGAGGAAGGAGGAAAGGAAGCAAATGTTGAGCCAGTATATGCATAGGAAGCTCTCCTATCTAATGAAACTGAGTACCTCTTGTTTGCAACTCTACTGTGTTGCAAAGAGGAGACAAAATGCAGCCATAGTTTTAAGCCCTATCATCACTGAAGGAAGCTAGTTAAGAGGATCAAAATACATTTCCTGGACTTATGAAATCCTCCTTAGTTCCAAACAAAGTCTGGCTATGTGAGAAATCTGCTACAGTCATGGAATATTGCTTAGATTCTCTCATAAAATCTGTCTTTACTCTCCTTTCCCCACTGAGATGATAACTACATACTACATTCTTGAACCTCACCTGTTCTGCATGAACACAGACCATGATCTACGTGAAGAAAATAATCTAGATTTGAATTGCAACAGTGAGAACGAATAGCAAAAAGTACATAGGAATGAACTTTAGCTATTCTTTTAAGAATTCAGTGGACAGAGGGCGAGTATTCCCTAACTCAAGGCAAAGCAATAAAGAAACAAATTAGCAAGCAGAGTAGCCAGGGGAACAATAAATACATCCAGTAAGTCAGATACAGTGCATATGTGGCTGATAATTTAACACCATGAAAGGGGATTACAAATCTGCAGTGGTGCAGTGAAACACTAAGTTCCAAAGAGATTTAGTGCAAGCAGCACAGGGTAGCTTTAATGGCTGACAAAAGATAACAAAGAAAAAGCACAAACAGTGTCACAGATTTCATAATACTAAAAGACATAAGGCCATACAGAATCTAAACGTGTAGACATTGCATCACTCTTAGCGTTGGCTTAATCTCTACCCTTTCAAATAGTAGTTTGGCTGGCAGATAGAAAAAAAAATCATTAAGGACAGGCTATCTCAAAAAAAGAAAAAGCTTTAAAGTAAGCTTTGACAATTTGAAAAATCAATTCATGTGCCTAGATTCATACTTTAAAGAAATATAAATCCCTAGCCTAATCTATTACAAAGTAGGATAAGAAATAAATCAAGTGGGTTTGATAGTCTCCTGAACTACTTTAATGCTGATCTCGGTTGAAGAGTTGGATTATTATCGAAATGTGAATCTCACACAGATTAATACTTTATACTTCCAGGAGTAGCATCTCAAGCTGGGACTGAGACAAATGGCCTAGAAATAAAATCATAAGGTATCCTAAAAAGTACTCACTATTCCTAACCTGGTTTCATTAACTACTACCGTCCTTTTTCCATTAAAATTAAAGCTTTGAAAGACCGCAGTTTTCTGTTCTATAATGGGCAAAAAGAAAAAAAAAAAAAAGGAAACAACAACTAAAGCTAATTTGATAAATCTAGTAATGGCAGCAAGCACACACAGTGCTGTCATTTACCACAGATAATAATGATTTGATAAATATTACCAATAACACTTCAAAAAAAGTTTGTTAATAAAAGGGCACATATGTTTTCCATCAAGAGTTCCCATAATAGTGAATGAATTTTCTTATGTTTCAAATTACAATTTTCTAAATTCCAAAACATTCTCTTATCTGCCTAATCTTTTTCAAGGAAAACAAACAAACAAGAAAACCAACCTCCCAGACTTTAACACACCAGCAATAAAGCTTTGTAAGAACAAAGTTATGTAAATGGCACTATCTGCTATTTGTCTTATTCTATATTACCATTTTTTTCCCCACTGAGTGCTAATAAGTGCTTGCTGTTGAAGAGGTTTACATTTAACATCTGTCACTTGTATCCAGAAGTAGCACCTACAGGGAACTGTCAAATAGATTGTTATTCTCCTCTGTAGCACCAGCAAATCTGTCTCACATCATTTACATACAGATAGTTATAGGCATTCATCATTTCATTATACTGACTGCCTCACTATTCTAATGTATAATGTCTCTTTAATGAGCCTCAAAAAATACAATATTCCTTGATTTATGACTGCTTAACTGAAAAATTATATGGATTGACAAAAACTCATCATCAAGTATTTTGTGTTCCCAGTACCTTGCACTTTAAATTTAACAAGGACTCTTGAGTTAATCTCATGATTTGTTTCTTTGACAAAAGAAATTAACAAATTTTAACACACTAGATTTCACAGTCACTGCTGTTTCAATAAGTATACTTTCACTTCAATGAGAGAGCACTACAGAATTTGACAAATTAAAATCAATCAGTTTTTGTCAAAGAAATAAATGTATTGGACAATCTGTTTCAACATTATTATATGTCAATTACTGTATACTTCCTAACTTATCACGTGGAATACTGCTGCACCGGTCATGCATAAGCGACTCAGAAATAAGCCAATTTACATGTTCAAGTAAATTGAACTATGCTTTATTGTACAAACTTCAATTATTTCATACACAAATGGTTACCACTGAAAAACAGCACTGCCATTAAAAGCATGCTGAAGTATTACAAACACACCTAAAACACCAAACAGAAAGCTGAGAACAAGAGGCAAACACTTCATTCACTTGACTGCACTCAGGCGTTATATGGAGTTCAGTTCCTCCAGCTACATCTCCATGCATTTATAAATAATATCAGCACTGCGCTGAGGGCACAGGGTTTTGACTATCCAAGCTGAAAAGGTCTGCAAGCAGTACTCATCGTAGCCATTGGGAGCAAGAATTTTCACAAAGCGTGAGAAAACATATGATACTTTGTTTCTGACAAATTTACAACTTGTAGTTAAATGCTTTTACAATGTAAGAAAGTGTTAAGCTCTGCCTGAAGTTTCTCCCTTAACAGAGCTAACTGTAACTTTTATACTCCCCTGTCCAATATGGTTTGAACTTACACTATAGACAGTCAGTCAGTACACAACTCCTCCTTCTCCACTTCAGCTATTCAATTCCATATAAGTTTTAAAAACATAGTATTGAGACCTTTCCCTCTCTTTCAAAATGTCACCCCTTCCAGAAGGTTCAAATGTAATGAGTGCAGATATAAACAAGTGAGCAGTAACATAACCTTACACTGCCTGATCTCATAAACATCACTTCCTATTTCCAAATCATGAAGCCAGGCTAAAAAGACTCAATGCAATAGAAATGTACAGAGATTTAAGCAACAGATGGCAAGCTACAATCCCTAGATCCCTGCAAAAAGTCAACTTTAAGCCAACAATCATACAAAACAACTTACAATACTACTGCACATTTAAGAGCCTTTTCAGTAGATACACATATATTATGATATGACAGTGCAGAAATTGCACTGATATGTTTGACCCTCACAGCCTAAGTGCTCAATACAATAAAAATTCTCATTTTGTAATTTTGGACCCATATTTCAGTTCCTTTGCACTGAGTATTCCAGTTAACATCAATGTCTGAATTTCAATGATTTCAAGGAGGCAAACTTCTAAAGAATATAGGTATATTATCCCCTAATCAACACACTGTATTTTTATCATCTAGGAGAATTTGCATGTCTACATTTTTCAACCATATAAAATGACAGCCTATCAAATCAGCCAGTACAACATTGTCTTTCCCCCCAGTTAATAAGTCACAAAACCTCCATGGTGTTATTTTGTATGTGAAATGTATAACTCTGAATCCAGAAAACTAGTGTGCCAACCCAAATAGCTGTTACAAATAACTGAAGACCCAAATTTATACACCTGGATACTTTGTAAATTCAGAATATCCCAAAGTATCCATTCATTCCACAACAATAAGGACATTTATATCTCAGCTTGTAGTGGTGTGGTAGAATCCAATTTAAAAAAATGCTCGGTATTTACCAATCACAACAGATTATCTTAGACTTCATTCTGACCATCTCAGAATTACCTTTCCATGTCCCTTGGTATTAACTATGAGGCACATAACCAGGAGCAATCATGGACAGTAAGTGTATTGCTACATCTGTTAGTGTTGATGTTGTAAATCTGTGCTATCTAATACTACCAATTTAAAAGCCAGAAGAGATTACGATTGTTCATAGTCTTAGTGACATAGAGAAAAGGCAATAAGAACAAAGTAAATACAGCTACCCCAGAAGTCCCTTCATGTTGCAACTCTATTTCTTTCTTTTTTTTTTTCCTCATAACTTCATTGTTAATCTCCCATGGTGTACAGTTACCAGTTCTGAAAACTGGTTAATAGTGTCTGTGACTCTTGATTTTCCTTTCTCAATCTGAATTTCAGAAAAGACAGTGGGGGAACACCTGTCAGAAGATGCTTTAAGCTTTCACATTGTTCTTTCTTATGCGTGCATATAAATATATAGCAGTGTTTCTCTGGTAGAATACTAAATTAGCCATTTTCCTTGTAGAGTACTGGATTACCCAAGAACCCCATAAAATTTTATACAGTGTTTCACACTGATTGAGCCTACTTACAGGAAGGTGGTGCTGTGAGTGGATTTCACACTTCAGTGTTGTCTGCACATCAGAAGAAAATCCAGAGTGTGCTCTGTCCCTGTGATTAACTTTCTGTCTTCCTGTAGATATACCTAGGAAATAACCAGTAGAGAGTTAGTACAAATAAATAGAGAAAAAAACATAAACCAAATTATTAGAAATAAAGGAAGAATATGTTGAGCAACAATTTACTGCAAAGTCTATACCATTATTCATCAATATACAATTATCACATTATAGAAAACAAAAGATTAAATTTTGTCTTTGTTTAATCCTGTAGTCCCCAAGTGATTCCAGAGTTCTTCAATCTCAAGGCTGGCAAATAGAATCAAACAGCTGTTATCGTTACACCTAAACAGCCATCTGGTGGCCTGAGAGGAGAAGCATAATGACCACAGACGGAACTGGTCCAGCCTTCCAAAACAGCACAACCAGGTTTCCATTCAGCATGTAGAACTGTAGTACATAGAATACATGAAATAGTTATGTTTATTTTAACAGTAGAGTTTATTAAATAATTTTTATTTGGCCTTTCAGTAGAAACAGAAGCAGCAGCTTCTATTCCTTCTCCTGGTTCCTATTTACAAACTGGGCAGAATTCTACAGAAAGTGACTTAAGGAGTGATAGGAATAAGGCATAAAGAGGGCCTGTTTACATGTCTTGGCATTTTTTGTAGGAAGCAGGGTTCAGCTGTATCTTGCATCACGTCTAAACCAGTACTGACAAATGCCAGTTCAGCCTCTCTTTAAAGCTGGACTATCTCCAGATAAAAAAAAAAAATCTACTCTAGGGAGATAACTATTCTTACCTTTCAAAGACCTTTTTCTTATTTCTTGCATCTAAGCTTTGCTGCAAATTAAACCCCACTACTTCTCGTCATGTCTATAAACCAGATATAGCAACAGTATATGCTGATCTCCTTTTGCAGCAGTTTATATATATACCTATCCTCATTCTTCTCATTTTCTAGATTAAATAAACCTGGTTCTAAGTCTTCTTTCAATGCCTTTAATAATTTCATGAATTATCAATAACTAGGTACGTTGTATTGTTTGTCCTTTTGGAAAACTTAGACAACTTGAGCCTACAAGTTTTTTCACTGGGTGCTTACGCATTATGCTCCTAACAATCTGTGGAGAAAGGGTTCTAGTGGATATTGTTTTAGCAGTTTCAGATAGTCTATCCCTTATGCCTCTGACACAGACTATCAACCCAGTAAACAGGTAGGTAGAAATTAGTATGCTATGCCTCAAAATTCATAAAGGGTGATAGAGGCATGAAGTGTTTTCAGATTTGCCGAAGGACATCTGCCAGGCATTTTTAACAGTTCTTGAACTCTGCTACAGCTGATGTGAAGGGAGGGCAAAGACTTGTGTAAGAAAGCAAAAAGTCTGGAACCAGCTACATGTGTAACAGTATGGCACAGTGAATATACTGTCCTCAGATTCTTTCCTGAAACATTAGAGGGGATTTGCCATCTTGCATTTGTGCAGTTAATTACTCCTACTTAGTGCCTGTGCTGTGCTTGTTCTTACCAAACTGTATGTCTATTATTTTCTATCATTTCTGAAATTTACTGTGACTATTTTGAACTTGAGTCCTGTCTTCTAAAATAACTGCAGCAAGAGTAACATCTACTCTATTACCAAAACTACCGACAAAGTTATGGAATAACCTCAGACATAGTACAGACTCTTTATGGAATTAAACTTCTCCCCCCACACTCCCAGTTACTGGGGGAAAAAGTGACTGTGAATAAATAACTTGTTCTTTTCCCCCCCCCAAAAAACTATACTAACTTTAGCCCAGTCTTATCTAGACCACAGTTCCCTAGCTTGCTTAAGAGAATGCCATGTGAGATAATAAAAACTGCGGTTTACTAAATTCAAGTTATATCATCTCTCTTCTACCCCTTAAGGCTTGCTGCAATATTTTTTAAAGAGATAGGGTAGGTCCGACTTGTTCCCTACAAATCTATGCTAGCTGTTCATTCTTACCATCTCTCAATGGTGCTTTGAAAGAACAGTTTGATAATTTAAGATTCCTTATGGAAATTCAATTAAGAGAACTATCTACAGTTCTCTGGGTATTTCTTCAGGTTTAACTGTCAGCCCCTTTCTCAGCTTTGGAAATTTCACCTTCCTTAATTTTTCAAGTATGTTGTTACTAAACATCATGCAAAATTTGTTTTTTTCCATGCATGCATATCTTCTAGCTTTATAAATCATACCAACAATAGCCTCTGCACAGAATCAAGACCTGAACAAAGACAGTTCTTTGTTTCTAGTTGAGATAGCCTTGCAGTTAGATAATTTGTGCTGATTTTTCTAAGAGAAGGCATGACTTCCCGTGTAATTAATTTGTTTTAATAGCTGAAGTCACTGCATTCTAATGTATTGCTCATCCCAGATTCCAATACCAGCCTCTGAATTTTCTACCACTCTCTATACACTACTTAACTTACTCAAAGAGGCTATCAGAACATGAGATAAGTAATTAGCTGTTTATGTTTTGGTTTTAAGGTTTTATGAAATTGTACATGGATTTGTCCTACCATTTCCTCTGATCTTTCAGTTAGAATTTCTTTTGAATAACAGTACCTTTACTTGTATAGTTTACAGAAATTTTCACCCACAGAATGGGTTTTCCTAATCTTTCAGTACATTTAAAAGAGAAAATGCTGTCTGTTACATTCTTAAATACAATTGATTTTCAAAATGGATGTTCCTGTTTTGGGACATCTACATTACATTACTGGGTCAAGCTCTTTAAATAGAGACGTGTATTCATCAGATCACTGGAAGTATTTTACTTAAAGGAAAGAACACAGAAGACAAAAACCCACATGAATCTAAGACAAGTCAGAGCAAGTGCCTCATTTCCCCAAGTTCAGCTATGGCAGCTCACAGGGGATATAACAGAGGCAGGTCTCAGTTAACCACATGTGTATACACATGTGTGCGCAAAGACCTCCCCGACACAGCCTATCCCTCGCTTGATCCTATTAACAAACTGGGCTTAACAGTGAATGTCACATTGTTAGATGTTCCTTTACCCCGTCACAGAAATCGGAGAACCATATGGGCATTGATCTGGCTACCTCTCATATAAATTAATAACTACATGTTCATAGCAAGAAATTATTTTATATGCCTTTGTCACCTGTATTTTTTTCAGCTTCTCCGCTACTCTAGCTTAGTTTTGCCCTTCCTTTTCCTTCTCAACACTTGGTCCTCCCTGGTCTATGAGCTTAATTTGCTTTCTTTAATATTAGGATGGAAACTAGGGATTACGGCTTTCCACAACCCCTAGTATGTACCCTACACTTCTACTGCAGGATTATGAGCAAAACTATAGTTCACCACATAAGGAAAGTTTAACACAAGAAGATAAGTCTAAAACAAATGCACTGAAGTCCATCTTCTTCCGCTCCCTCCCTCCTGCACACATCCTTCTGCTTAAAAAAAGCCTTGGGATAGTAGTCTCTTTGGCATATAAAAATAATGAGAAGTATCAGCTATCCCTGGCAAGAAGACTATGTTAACATCTGTATCTCATTTTAAGTACTAGATTAATTTTTTTTTGTAAGACTTTCTTTGGCTTCTCTACTCTTTAATACCCCACCCTTAACATATAAAATGACTCTAAGAAAAGCAGTTCAGCCCTGTAATTCTACTACTTCCACGATAATAGTATCCCAGATAAGGAATATCTATCAAAACAGTGTCAGAAAATTATCTGTTCATTCCGGCCTCCTTTTTTGCTTTATTTTTCTTATCTTCCAGCAGCACATGCCTGGGCTTCTACCCAACATCCCTCACAAAGCTCACAGATAAATAAAGTAAAATAAAATAAAAACAAAACCTAAAAAACTCAAAACAGAATTAAAAAACCCCAACAAAAACCCCCACCCCTTTCCCCTTTCCAAGGTTAGGCTTTTTTAAACCTTCCTTTATTTCTCTTTCTGTGACAAAATGGTAACCTGCCTAGAAACGTCACCACTTCCTAAAACCCTTCCAGTGAGAAAGCTGAAGACTTGTCTCTCACGTCAGCTGAATTTTGCTTCACAGCCTCCCTCAGCCTGGCAACTCTCCCTACCCACGGCGGCAGCCGTCTCCACACAGGCCCTCATAAACTTCCTCCTCCTTATGCACAATTTATGCCTAACCTGCATAAATTAATAAGAGGCTGCCCCTCTTAGGCTACGCAGTTTAGGGCTGAACAAAAGATCTTTAAAAGAAGAAATTAACAGTTCCAGGGCCTACAGAACACTTCTGAAAACACCCTTACTTCTTGAGAGAGCCCTACACTTCAGCAAGAAAAAAAAAAATAAATGAAGCGCGCAAACAGCAGCCGATGCTCCCAGCCTCAGCGGCACTCACTGTGTGACTACTAACTCTGTGTGAAAGGCAACCGGGCCAAGACTTCTTCACAGGACTCACTGGGCTGCCACATCCTCCTCCCACCCCGCTGCTGGCAGGCAGGCGGGCATCACGCGCTGGGAGGGAGTCAGCAGCTTCGCTCCCGCCTGCAGCCCCCCGCTATTTTGGCAGACTCCTGCTCCCACAAGAAGCTGTGGGCAGCTGCTGAGGGGCGGCTGCCAGCTCCACACAGCCATTGGAGGGGCAGTTGGCGGGGCAGCTCTGCACCTGCACCCTGCCGGGAATGGCCAGCAGCTGTGTGGGAGTGGGGCAGCAGCCTGGAGCTGCACAGCAGCAGCAAGGAGGCAGCTACAGAGAGGCTGCCGCCACTGCTCTGTGGGGCAGGGGGCCTAGTGGCAAGTGATGGGCAAGAAGCTGAGGTACTTCATGCCTCTTTTCCCCTCAGTTTTCACTGGTAAGGCTTCTCCTCAAGCTTCCTGGGTCCCTGGGCCTCCTAAGAGGGCCTGTGGGTGTGAAGCAACACCCACAGGAAAGGAGTGGATCACTTTAACCCACTTGGACATACACATGGGCCCAGGTGGAAGGCATCCCCAGAGGTGCTCCTGGGGCTGGCAGACATCACTGTGAGGCTGCTGCGTGTCTTTTTTGAGATGTGGAAGGCAGCTACTGTCACACTCCTCTTCAGGACAAGCAGAAAGCAGAACCCAGAGAACCACAGGCAGGTCAGCCTTAACTCAGTCCCTGGAAAGGTTGTGGACCAGATCTTCAACGCCATTTCTTGCCCGAGCAGCAAGCACAGGCAGATCACACCTGACCAACCTCATTGCTCTCTATTGTGGGGTGACCGGTGCCTGTGGACGTGGGGAAGGCAGTGGATTTGTGGATCTTCATTTTGGCAAGGGCTTTGGCAGTGTCCTGTAGTCCCCTTATCACCAAACTGGTGAGAAACAGTCTGAACAAGTGGATTAAAAGGTGGACAGAACGTTGGCTGGGCTGCCAAGGCTCAAGAGAGTTGTGATCAGTGGTGCAAAGCCCAGCTGGCAGCCAGCAGTTTCATGTCTTCATTAACAACCCGGATGACAGAGAGCCCTCTCAGCAAGCCTGAGGATGACACTGACTTGGAGGAGGCAGTCAATACACTGGATGGCAGAGCTGCTAGTTAGAGGAACCTGAACAGGCCAGAGAAATGGGCTGACCAGAATCTCATGGAGTGCAACAAGAGCAAGCACAAGGCCTTGCATCTGGGATGGAAACACCTCCTGCAACAAGGCGGGGGGCAGGCTGGGGGCCAACTGTCTGGCAAGCAGCTCTGCAAAGAAGGCCTGGTGGACAAATTGAACATGAGTCAACAGATGTGCCTGTGTAGCGTAGGCCAACTGCACCCTGGTATGTATTACTAAGAGAGTTGGCAGCATATCCCCTCTGCTTAGCACTTGTAAGACCAAATCTGGAGCACTATGCCCCATTTTGGGCTCCCTAGTACGTGAAGGATATCAACATACTGAGTGACTCCAGCAAAAGGCCAAGAAGATAGTCAGGGGTCTGGAAAGCATGGTGTACAAGGACAGGCTGAGAGAACTGGGCCTGTTCAGCTTGGAGAAGAGAAAGCTAAGGGGGAGACCTCATTGCTACGTACAGCTACTTCACCAAAGATACAGAGATGACGCCAGAATCCTATCAGAGAAGCACAGCGATAGGGCAAGAGGTAACAGACAAAAATGGAAACATGAGAAATTTCTATTAGATACTTGGGGAGCCAGAGAGGGGTAACAGGGAGGTGGAATTAGCATGATGGTGGTTAAACTCAACAACAGGTTGCCCAGAGAGGTGGTGGAATCCATTCTAGGGATGTTCAAGATTCAACTTGATACAGCCACGACCATCCTCAGGTCATACCTGTTTTGAGTTGGATGTTGGACTAGATGGCCTCTGGATGTCCTTTCTGACCTAAATAATAATTCTGTGATAAAACCTAAAATTATAGTGAGTATTTATTACTTTTTTGAAAATTTGAAAAACGTAAAAAAAAATTAGTAACGCTATACCATTTTCATACAGCTACTTATCATACATTTTAAATATATGCAAAGCCAAATTCCTTTTCAAATAGATATTGCTATTTGAATGGATGAATGGTGTTCTGTAAAAAGCAGATGCAAAGTATAAGAAACTTTGTGTCATTTAAAGTTTGAGAATGGTTGCTATATATTGCCTAGCACAATGCTAAAAAAAATTTGCTTAGATTTTTTAGAAATATCTACTTTGATAGTTTCCTCACAATTTTTTCAATTATTTTCCATGCAGATAATTAAGGCAACCTTCAGACACATTTTGTTTGGCTATAGATACATCATTTACAGTGTAACACATTTTCAGAGTTTTATATAAGATATGATCATATTTATGGTTGCTATCATTTTTTGCCTTTTAAAGTACAGAAGACAGTTTAATTTTCTACAAACAAACACAGCTCTCTTGTATAGTGTATGTTATAGAAAACATGGCTTCTTTAGAAAAATTATGTCCAATTACTATCTTAAAAATATAAAGTTCATTTCCAGTAAGATCTCTGGAGAAAATGACTGTGAAGAAGCATGAAACTGCAAAAAATGGTTGTCTTAAGATAAGTAGTGTGTAAGCTTACTGTTTGAAAACATCAAACTACTTTATTTAGGAAGAGTCTAATCATAAATCTCTACCACTGCATAACTAAATGTCACACTTTCTGAAAACGTGGCTTTGATAGCAAGGTTTAAAAACTTGACTCTGAAATTGCCAAAAGGAAGAAATAAATTGCATCAGATTCGATACTTACATTATTAATATGTTATCTGTTGCCTGTGGAAGCCCACATACCTCACACTTAGATACAATTAAAATATTATATAGATAATTCCATAAAAAAATGTATGTTTTAAGTTGTTACGAAGCCATAAAGACTTCATGACACGATTCGTGCTGCCTAGGAAGGCATAGTTAGAGCAATAGCAATTTAATAAATATCTTAAAAGCATGGTATTGGAAAAGAACATGCGAAAAAGGCTTGCTACCCAACACCTAGACACCTTTGAACAACACTTACTTGTAAACACTTAAAGCTTACTAAAGCTAAAAATGCTTCTTTAAATTAATTCTTCTTTCGTGAAAATAAGGAAGAAGTTCTTTACAATGAGGGTGGTGAAACACTGGAACAGGTTGCCCAGAGAGGTGGTGGAGGCCCCATCCCTGGAAACATTCAAGGCCAGGTTGGACGGGGCTCTGAGCAGCCTGATCTAGTTAGCGGTGTCCCTGCTCCTGCAGGGGGGTTGGACTAGATGACCTCTAGGGGTCCCTTCCAGCCCAAAACATTCTATGATTCTATGAAAGTTTCTAGCCATTTCTTTCCTTCATAAACTCTAGTTTTTTAATCAAAACCAGATAAGACTGAATGAACCCAGAATAGTCCGTCTACTGCAGACAACATATTTCAAGTACAGTGCTCTCAGCTGGCTGTTAGCTACTGATACTATAAGGTTTATTAAAATGAAATTATATTTTAAAGTTCTTGATTATTGGAAGTTGCAAAGAAGAACACGGAAAGCAGCAACTTGAAAGTAAGAGCACCTTCAAATTATGAAGTCTTTGCTTTAATCTAACTAAAATTTGGTCTGATTTTTACCACGTGTAATCTTTAATATTCAAGAAATTTCAAGGAGCTCTGGCAGAAGGAGAAAATATGCCTTAATATATAGCAAAAAAAGAAGTACTGCAAATGATGATAACAAAGAATTTATTTTTTTTAGGTACAAATGTCTATAAGAGCTGGCTAAATGTGTAGTTTTCATGTTTTAATGTTCATTAAATTGGATCAACTGAATGTGATTTACACTTGCAGTATACTTACTATATCTGAACTGTGCAACCACTTTAATACAGTAGTACTATGTTTCACTAACTACTTTTCCTCTAAAGATTTTTGGGTGAATTAACTGTAGCCAAGATACCAAATATTAACATTGTGATCTCACTAGAGCTACAATTATTTCATCTTTATTATCCAAGACCTTTACATATGAGCAACAGCACATTGTGATTTAGTCCACCAAGAGTGACAGGTCACTATTTAGGATTTGACAGGATGTCACTGCAGTAGGCATGCTGACTATTTAATGTCTCTAGAAAGCCTCTTATGGCCTTCACTAACTCATAAAATTAACTTCCATTGTCCTCTTGCATGAGTACCGATGACAAAATGTAATCTTATTATAAGAGAGAAAATGTCTAATGGTAGTTTCTTTAGTAAAACATTTTTCTTCAGAGATTTAATTTATAAAGTTTTATCTTATATGAATTATATTCAGTGCTTCAAAGCACACAGTAACCTTTCAGTATTTCAATGGTCCTCTTTTGGTGTACTGTACAAACCCTCAGAAGTGACATATCGTCAAACTGTCAAGAATCTACTTGATGCATGTCAAACCCGTGCTATTCAGAACTAGTGAACCAACACCTGAGCAGTAAAAAAAAAAAAACCAAACCAAAAAAACACATAGTGAATTATTTTTACTGGGTACCTTCACTATAAGGTATCCATGTATGACTACCTCAGCAAAACAGTAATAGCTCTTGGCAAACAGCATTCATCTGGGCTGAAAAGCTGTCAGCAGCAATATGGTAGATGTCAGTTAGAATAAAGTATGAGATGCAAACACATTTGCCAATTACATGCATTAGACCTCATAATGACTGATGTCACAAATGTAGTTTGGTGATAAATTATCTTAAGGACAGTAATTATATTTTTCCATCAGTTGAATGTACCCATTTTGAAGTTATAAAATGAGATCCACAGAAAAGTGTCCCTTTAGATAACAGAAACAACAGGAATGTCATGGGGTGGGGTTACTTGCAGCTTATTTGTTTTCCAGAAAGAGCCAGCTTGGTCTTCTAAGAAAAATAAATATTATTCTTTATTATTATTATTATATACTATTTGCAAGGAAAATAAATGTGTGTGGTATCTTTACAAAACAAGCACACGGACATTTTTAAAAGAAAATTTTGGAGTGTTTTGAAGAGATTGTGGCAACTTAGATTGGAGAATAAGTGAGTACTCTAAAATAGGGATTACCAAAAGAATTACATGAGTCCAAATAAGGAAAAGAGGGACTGGATCATTTAAAATGGGGAGGATGGCATCCAAGATAGTGTAAGAAATGAGAACAGCAATAGAGACAGTGACAGGTGCATACAAAGCTACCTGGCAGTATATCCAGTATTGGCAATTTTTATGTCAAGAATTAGATCAAGATTGGGAGTTGGACTCGATTCTTATGGGTCCCTTCCAATTTGAAATATTCTATGATTTAACATTTTCCTAAATGTTCATGTTTAAATGCTAATACAAACACCTTAGTTCAAACAAAGCTCAGATTCTATAGCTTATGGCATCAAGACAATCAGAACTATACTTTTTGGCCTAAAAGTATTTTTGAAAAAAATTTAAAGTACCATGGAATAAAATTATGGAAGGCTGCGAAAAGGTTTCTGTCATGAATGTAAGAAGCATGAAGCTTGAAGTAAGGATAAAACATATGCTTCTCACCCTTCAGCCAACAGAATTGATACTGTAAGTGATAGACACATACTGGTCAAAAGAAAGCAAAACTGTAACAGTTCAAAAGAACTAATTTCTTCCTTACCATACTGTTTATGAATAAACAGGGTAAGCAACTGATTTTCAGTGTCAGATCTTCTACCCTTTCATTAATCTGAATATGCACAAAAATTTAAAAAATTACTGGCTTCTATTGGCAGCAAAGAACACTCTCAGAGGATGCGTGGAAGCACATAGGCAGGATAAGCAAAGTAAGAGATTAGGAGTAGAACACAGAAAGTAAGCATGAAGGGTCATTTGGGTCACTTACTCATCTTGACGGATTTTCCTCATGTATGTTTTCTTTGGGGATGCCTTTGACAAGGCATTCTCTACTGTGTACCTGCAGCAAATTAGCCACATCCTCCTTTAATAGTTTTGGTATCTTGAGGATCAGGGTTGCTAAGGCTGAATAAAGAACTGCTTTCCATAACCACCTTTCTCTCTCACACGCACGCATCCAGGTGTCCATACACAGGACAGACACGACAGCAGTGGCAATCATACAGAGCAGCAGAGGCATCAAAGAGCAGCAGAGATTGCCACTGTTGGACATACAGTGCGACACTGCTTACAAACTTACAGGCACTGCTGAGTGTAGAGATGGATATAAAGTCTGAGCCAATAGCACCAGAAGTTAGATAGGAGCAGTTCACAGGTAGGGAAACAGCATTTGAAGATATGGCAAGGATACGTTGTTAGAACCTTTATTAAAGAAGACCTTTTCTCTCCAGGCTTAACTGAGAAATAGCCAAGCAGTGAACTCGCTGAAAGTACACATTCTTCAGGCTGTTCAGAAACAGGATCCTGGAATTGAGTGCAAACTGGTAGGCAGGTTGGTCGGTATCTGGATCAAGTGTGCTACGACCACAGGAAGAAAATGGAATTGTAACTTAAGTTCTACATCTGTTTGCTTTCAGCGGTCCACCAGAGAAGACATACAGCAGGATTTTCTCTTGGCCCTCTGAACTCATAGACCAGCTATACTTCATAGATAGCTCATGCTGGTTGACTGAATATCCTTGGTTAAAACTTAATAATAAGATTCAGACAGATGTTGGCTTTAAAAAAGTACAACATTGATTTAGTCATAACTGATTACGAGAGGTCTGCTTAGCCAGCTAACCTACATAAAAGATATGTTTTTATAAAAAGAGCTATTGTAAGCTACACAACAGCATTTCAGTAAAGGTGCAGTTATGGCATGCACAGATAGCTGGTAAATAAGGCCTTTTAAGAGTAATGTGCTAAAGCCATCTAGTTCTTTATGAACGATCTGTCAAGCATGGCAGGAGTGTGACATACATACACATATGTACACACCAAACAGAGGGTTCTGAGTCTGACAATGATAACCACTGGCTGCCACAATAAGTGAAATCCAGCAGGTACAAAAATCAACTCCCAGCAAAAAAAATAGGGTTTATTTCACCGATGAACTGTATCTATACAGAATGGAAATAACTACCTTTACAAAACCAAAACCAACAAAAAAAAAAATATTCCTACACACAACAAAAAGAGAGTGGATCAAAAATTGAAGTTAGGCCTAAAATTCCTACATAAGTGGTTAAACACAGATGAGGCAGCGCGTGTGCGCATATTATAATGTATGTATTAACAACCTTAGTAATCAATGAATGAGTGTAACTTGAGAATCTAAATTCCCTATATTGTGAAATGGAGGGACGGTGCCTTTAAGTGTCCTAAACTTAAATGTCTTAAAATAGGTGCCTCAATTTTGGATAGTGTGGCTAGACCTCATTGTACCTTTCTATCTGCTGTCTGTTTACTGACGTATAGCATATTCTGATTAAACTACTTTAACAGTGGGGAGTTTTGCATCAGAGTAAATACAATTTTACAGCTGAATAACTAATGAGTTAACAGAAATACTTACATAGTTCAAAAAAGTAACTAGAAACAATTAGAATGAGATTCAGAAAATCAGAGGTAGAAAAAGTTTTATTTTCTTTTAATAGGTACTAGATCTGTGTTAGTTAAGGAAGCAGAAATAGAGACAAGAACAAACTGGAGGTGGTCACTGTTCAGAAAAAAATAACCAGAATAAACATACTGAGCAAACTTTTGGGATTCATGCATTTGAAAAAATCTAAATGAAAGAGCGAAGATTGCATAGCAGAGTACATACAAGGAAAAGCTTCAGTCAATTTTGCACTACTGTAAGAAAATAACCTTTTATAAGTAACGTAAAGCTTCCACAGAGTTTCTGTATTTCCATTTTCCCAGACTATTTCAGCCCACAAGACTTGATCACTTGCCTCCTTCTATCTCCAGCATCACCCTACCAATATTTAATTTTTAGCTGATGTTCAAACTTAAATCAAGCTTTTCTACACAGAAAAGATATCCAGATAGCACTGTGTTTAGGTAAACAGAAAGATGTTACATTAGCTCTTTTGCTACTTGAGCCTTAATCAGTTGAACAGCCTCTGCAGCTTCCTTAGTTCTTTTATATAATTTTAGAATTGAGTGACCAGGAATGTACATTATTCCATACTTGGAATACACAATTGATGATATTTTCCATTTATCCATGAGTCAGAACATTTTAATTGCCTAACTACAAGTACCTTAAATATTAAATTACTGTTGTCAGAATTCTATTCACAAAGACTGTAAGATTCCTTCCTAAGAGTCAATACCTTTAAAGCCTCTTATTATATATCTGAAATTACACTTGTCTTTCCCCCAGCTGAAATAGTCTTTTTTTTAACTGCCATTTTATCACACATTCACTTCTATCATCAGATCCTTCTGTAATTCATTTTTCATTTTTTCTATATCAACACAAGCTTAGTACCAAGTAAACAACAATTACTAAACATATTTCCAATTTTGTAAATGTAATGTGCAATATATAAATCATATGCTAATTCATAATAACAATTTTTTTTAAGTTTTCCTAAACTTTGGTATAATTTCATTTCCACACTAATGTCAAAGCTGTGAATTAAGAAGAAACATTGATTTCTTTGAGGAAAGTAGTCTCATGGAGGCTGGCAAAATGCCTATTCTGAACTTCTTTTTGGCAGCAATGGCTAGTTTCTGAATCCAACTCATGAAGACATTCTATTCTTTTTAACAAGGAGAAGAGGAGAAAAGAATATCCTCCTCCTCATGCTGCGGAAAGACTGTGGAATTCTTAACATGTCCCTGTGCCTGTTACGTTGATCGTGTCAGGGAAGACAACAGCAATTCCCTGTTCAGTTTCCAGTTCCTACGAATTTTATATTCATACTTTTTAATAGGGGTAGGAGGACAGTTCTGCTTCTCACCTTTCCATCTTCGAGAGTAGCTGTAAGGAAGCCGACGACTGCTATTCCCTTGATGGACAAGTAAGTCAAGCTGCTAAAGGGGATTTTCCTAAGCAATGTCCAACTTAGAACGTAATCGAGTCAAGGCTGTGGTCAACGGCAGCTGACATTTCACAGACCCTAATTCAAAACTGTGAGATTTTATGGACCAGTGCATTAAAACAAGGTAGAACGGTTCAATACTACTGCAGCTGTTGGAGAGCAAAACCCAGGCACATTTTCTTTAAACTTAAAGGGGGTAGTAAGACTAGAGGGCAAGATAGGCAGTAATTGAGGTAGCAGCCTTCCACCATTTGAGTAACATATAAATAGGTGAGTCTACAGCCACCTGAATACAAATTCCTTTGTCCCAACTCTATTTAAAATGCAGCAATGTTTCATTCAATCACACTTTAGCATTCACAACATGAATTTTATGTGAACTGTTTCCCACTGATTTGTCTATTCTGCTTCAAAGAATCCATCAATAATAATCTAACAGATTTTCTTCTAATTATTGTTATATTTCTCCATTGATGTTGCTTCTTTTTACTAGTATATGAAAGGAAGTTTTTATTAAAATACAAAAGACACAGTTTTGGCCAAGTGCCAAAAGAGATACACTGCTGTGTTTGTATTGACATAACCTCCTTGAGCTCCCTTGCATAAACTGAATCTAGAGAATGAAGCAGAGAGAGAATATATCTGATGTTCCCAAGTGATAAATAACATTACTTCAAATGCACATACTACCAAGCTTTATCTAAAAAATTGCCAACACAGATAACTTTGGTGAAGCAGACTGGTGTTTTGGTGGTTTTTAGATGACTGTTCATTCCAGATATTTATCTTAATGTTAATAGTTCAGTGTACACATACAAAGCTTTTGCAAAACATGACTGAAATTCACCAAACTAAAATTTGTCACTGTGACAAATAAGAAGGATAATATTGTATCAGTGAGAATGGGAAGGAGACAGCTAATACTTTCTCCCAAAATCTAGAATTCAATTGCTGGGAAAAAAACCAACCAAACAAAAAAACCCCAACACAGACACACACCAGATTCATTGTGCTCAGAGTTCAAACTGTGCTGTGATAAGGCAAAAAGATCAGATGATGACAATCTAAAAGATTCTGATTAGGAGATACTATGGTGAGAAGAGGAAAACTCAAGAAAGGCTGATGAATGGAATGTGGATGTCACCTGCACATGTTTTGAACACCCACGTTAGCTCCACAACTGGAAGAAAAATACTCATGTTTTAAGGCTCAAAGTAATCTGTTTAAACTAATAAAACCTGTTGAGGCTAAACTGTTTTTTTAAACAACTGAGTTTTTAAACTCAAATTTCCAAATTGATGTGCAACACTCCATCTTATCATAGGAGTTCTTATATCACGTAGAGCATTACTAACTCATGGACATTTGACTCTTACTTTGGTTTGCATTTTATACATTCTTTAGACTCCAGAGTCACATATACTACAGTATGCAGGTGAGGAAATCCATTTTAGCCACTCTTATAACTCCTTTATCATTCTTTTTCAAAATGCCATTAAGATATAGTCTGCTGATGGCTATAAAAATGAGAAATCTGAAAATGACTGTATGTGTTGTATCTTGAAGCTATACTAAAATTCATTAAAATTATCCAAGAAAGTATGAAGTTAATCATTAGTTTCAGGTGTGATATATTAGTGCAACGCTCTGTCATCACAAGAATCTTTGTTCTTTTTATAATCTATCCCTATTAAGTTTTTACATTAGCTGCAAAATTGGTTGTCTCAATGACAGGTAGAGTCTTCTTTAAGTACAGGCAATTTTTACCTTTAAAAAAATACTTGCCTGATCAGGATTCTGCAGGGAACACATGTACACTGGGCTATGTATAGCCACAAGGAAAGTTTGAGTAAGCACAATCAATCTAAAATTAAAAATACATATATTTTGGCAATTAGTGTTTAGGATATGAGAAAATCCCTATCTTTACTCAAGCTATTACATTCTTTCTTAAGTCATAAGTTCATGCTTTTTGTTTTAGTATCTAGACTTTACATTAATCTGAGGAAAAACACATGTACGTAAGCACTGGAAAGAAAATAGAAATCACAACAAAGCTGAATTCATCTGCAAGTTAACACTCTGAAATAACTAAGAGTCCTATACGTTTTTGTTTTTTTTTAATGTTTTCACTGTCTAAGAAGTAGATGTATACAAGTTCAATTAATTCTACATTAGAGAATCAATCAGCTTGTATACGGGAAGCCTGCAATAACACTGATAGTGGAAATATTTCAGCAGAAACTGTTTTCAGAGTATTCCCTTTTTGAAGGCCAGCTAACTCCGAATACTTTGGGGGGGAAAAAAAAAGAGAAAGACTTAGTGCAAGAAAACTGAACATTCATTGTTGGAGGAAAAAGTAGTAGTATAATAGACTTAAATATAACAATCTGTATTTATTAACATGGATCCCAAGTGTCCTAGCATTAGCATCTTAAAGCATGTCATATATTGGACCACAGAAGTCAGATAGTTATGATTATTTCCAAATGATGAAGTAGCTATGTGTGGTTTAGGTAGGTAATCTACATGAAAAGCAACACTGAAAATATACTACCATATTATTTTACCAACAGTGATCTCAAGGTGGGTTCATTATTCAAAGAAAAAATATCAATATTTTTTCAAATAGGTATGTTATTATAAAAGTTAAAAAACTAAATGGATTTTATCACAGGATATGAAAGACAAGTACGTACTTGGCAGCACTCAACAGAGTACTTTTTAAAAAAAATAACTTCTTCACCTTATCCTATTTTACTGGAATATTGCTTTCCTTTTGAATTATTTAAAATGCTTGTAGTATGACATACGGCTTCACAGCATGCATAGGCCAGAGATGCCAACATGCTGATTTTGGAATTTCCCCCAAATTGATCATGTCAGTTTAATACATTTTGTGATCATAGACACTGATGCAAAGCCTATTGAAAATAAATGGACAAAAAGTTTAGACTACTAACACATTTCATAAGCATCTAAAATAACTGACTAGAAACTGAGAAATAATACAGATTTTTCTGTTAATTTTCCTGTATTTGAATATGATTAAGAAAGCAACCAGCATATTAGAATGCATGAAGAATTACATGAAAAATTACACAGAAAAAGTCATCATGGATACAACCCTCTCTGGAATCTGCTACACAATATTTATCACCTCCACTGAAATACCTAAGTTAGAAAGAGTCCAGAAAGGAGAAATTAGAAGTTTAATTACTTAATCTGTAGAACTCACAGGTAGTTTAGAGGCAAAGAATATTCAACAGCAGAATTTGACATTAATGTGGATAATAAAAATATCCAGCCTTAAAAGTTCAAGAGGCAACCATGGAGTTCTGATAACTGGTTTTGGCATCAAAACTACATTTGAGGCAACCTTATAGCAAAGATACCCAGAAAATATCCAAATACTGTGTACTTAGTGTAACTCTCACGAAGCACAAAACATAAGCAATCATCACTCTAGTCAGGTTATTAAGCATCAAAACCAGAATCAGTTCTACATTAATAGAAGTAGGCAGGGGCAGACCTATGTTTTGCAGGACGTATATCCCTTCTACTAAAATGGATTCTTCTGACTGTGGACCTGAAACAGCTGTCTCTACTCATGTGGTTTCTTCAGTAAATATACTGGAATTTCCTCTCACCACAATGAGGTTTTCAAATGCAAGAAGTAAGGTTGTTTTTTCTCCATCACTATTCAGGCATGTAAGAGTACTTAAAAACCTGGCATTTAATCACTCAGAACAGAGTTGGGGAGAGAAGAGAATAGCCTCTGATGCTAGCATTATCTGCTCTCTGCATTCATTCTCTCAAGCATCTCTGATATCTGTCCTGTGATCCGGGTACCAAACATATTGCCAACATACATACACATTTTATACATACAGGTATACACACGCACAATTGAAAATTCATATTTATACTTGAAAAAGATGTGAACTTTTCATTAAATAAAGCCCTCAGTTAATACATGCTCATTTCCTACCTCCATCTGCTAACACAGTCATGAAATGAATGCCCCAGAAAACAAGATTTCAGGTGATTCAGTGTACTTCCTTAGAATGCTACTTCTAATACTTCTCACAAAGCATTCAAGCTCATTGACACTTCATGCTGTCAAACTACAACTTCTCTCTCCTGAATATAGTCGTTTAAAGGCAAAATACTAATATTTAAAAAAAAAAAAATCCTCTTGCTATGCAGGTTTCTCTGTCAAATCACATTTCATCCACCTTTGTTTTTCTGAAATGTGCAACTACAACAGATGAGTATCACACACTTACCTTCCAATCTCTTGTATCACAAAAAATAACTTCTCCAAGAACCAAGGCTTATTGTGTTTGTGGATATATTTTTGTACAGTATATATATTAAAATACCAGCAGCATTATTTTTTGCAGACTGGTTTTGGTCAAATTGCTCTATGATTTCAAGTCATTTCTTCCCAGTAAGGGATCTTGTATTTCAATCAGGATTTAAATCATAGAATCATTTAGGTTGGAAATGACCTTTAAAATAGAGTCCAACCGTTAACCTAGCACTGCCAAGCCCACCACTAAACCAAGTCCCTAAGCACCACATCTACCCAGCTTTTAAATACCTGCAGGGATGGGGACTCAACCACTTCCCTAGGCAGCCTGGTCCAGAGTTTAATAACCCTTTCAGTGAAGAAATTTTTCATAATATACAACCTAAACCCCCTCTTGGCAGGGGTGGTGGGGTAAAATGCTTCACATGAAAAGAGATCTTGAAGTGAACAAACATAACTGAGACAAATACTGAGGCCATACAGAATATTGTCAAGTGAAAAACCTAACACCTTTTCTTGTCACTTATTCTAGATTTTAATCCCTTAGCCTTTAGAGCTATCAGTACAGCAGGGCATACAACACAAATCTCTGTCCATGAATAGTAACCATAGCCACAGTCCTCTGTGACAATGCCGTTAACAGCACCCACAATGAAAATAAGAAAAGATTATCTGCGAGAGCTGTAATGATTACAGTTGAATCTTATTTTACCCAATGTAAAGACTGATTGCCTAACTACCTTTTAAAAATATCTCCCCCTCCCCCGGATTCCAAGATGCTGAATAAAGAACAAAGTTCTATGAAACCCCACAGAGTGAGATAATATACTTTTTCAGTCCTTAATACTGCAAAGATGAGCACTGAAAGAAATACAAAATAGATTTAAAAATTACTTTAAGGTCCTTTACGGATTTTTTGTACCAAGGCAAACAGCATTACTAAAAAATATTTTCTTAAACAGTACAGTGCCTTGACTTCTTCTCTTCCTCATGATAGCAACCTAGTGTTCAGATTAGTTTCTGCAGGAGAGAAATCTTCAAAACATTGGTCCAGGAAAACCACTACTTCAACACCCTACTTGTAAGTGAAAATAGAATACACTGTTGGGAGGAGCTGTGTAAAAAAGCTTCGCAGATCAACTCTTTCATATGAAAATGTAAGTCTAAGTTTTCTTGTCAATGTACAGCATGAGCATTAAACACTGTACAGTAAATCAATCCATGTAAAGAAAATGGTATAGTCATAGAACAATGAAAATTTCAGTCTGAAATTATTTCATTGATTTAAAACCAAATGAAGCTTTAATAAAATTATATTCTTACTTCATTTTATGTCCATTTATTCATAGTAATAAATTCTTATTTAACATTTCCTTAAGAAACATTTGAAGACCTTCGAATAAGAAGGTGACTCATGTTTCTTGTATCTTACTTTTTCATCTCTACACAATAATTTCCTATTTAGGATCATTTTAGTCATCAGCTACATATATGAGCTGACTATAATTGCATGAACATATAGATAAGAAAGATATGTGCTAATGGGCTTCTTTTTAACAATGTACAACTAAGAGGCCAGTAATTTCCTTCATATTTTAAAAAAAAAAATTAGTTCAGTGAGAGTACACACATTCATACATGTATCTTATTAGAGAACTTTACTTACATTAAACATAAAACAGATGTAAAGCATTAATATTGTATTAACATAGTGAGAAAGTATTTTTAAAGAAAAAATTCAACATCTCTACTACAAATCTTTCATCTCAAATTCTAAAACATAAAAAATTATTAATTACAATCATAAGGGGCCAAAGAGATATAATTGCCTGACACATGCATTTTTCATTTCATTCTAAAGTGCTGAATGATACCTGTGTGAATTTTTTTTCTATGCTGAAAAACAAAAGACCCACACATGGTAAAAATTACAATTTTGTGTAGCGAAGCTTAACTTTCTGTGGCAATCATAACCTTTAAAATTATAACATTAGGAAAATTTACTGTAATTTTTCAAAAGCATTTACTAAGTTCTTAGTCCACATTTTCAGTGTATTTATTTTTGTTCCAGCATATTTATTTCTGCTTGACTGAATTACAAAAAAATAGAAATCTAAATATTAAGCATTCAAACCTACATATTACTTTAATTTTTAGGTTATGTTTATTAATCTAAACATAACAGATCAGGTTTACCTGTGTTTCCTATTTATTTGCTGAAGGTAGAACAAATTATAAAATATACCTACATTTAACTGTTTATTCATCAGATATTAGTTAACTGTATACAGTTGCAGTAGATCAATGCACCTGAAATAAAACTACTTCAATCTCTAGAGAAAACATTAAATCTGTAATTGATGTTTGAAACAAGAGAACTGGCTGTACTTAATACCTATTTCATCTATTCTGAAGTAATTTCCTGGGCTTCTACCTTTGAACCTGCAGTAAATCTCTCTGGCCTCAGTCCCTCTTTCAGCACCTAAAATAGCCCATGTACTTTTGGTCAGACCAATGTTTAGCTAACAATGGCACCATAAATAACCTGGGAAGAGATCTGATTTGCATTAACAGAGAAAATGAGTTGCTACAAGATGCCGTATTTCTACTATTAGCAAATCTTTTTGGAAGAGGCAATTTATTTTTTTTTAAGAGTTGGCAGGAGATCTTGCAAAATGGAGATCATAAATTAGATGTTCTTTACATCAAAGTGCTTTTGCTTTGACATCATAATGAAGTAGTTTCTACAACTATGGGCCACTGTGGCAGGTTAAGTAGGAAAGAACATTTTGCACACCAGATGTCTTAACTTTTCTGATGGAAGTGCAATGTATTGTTCTGGGAAAAAAGGTACTAGCCCATTCCAAAAGATTTTTATGTTCTTCAGAGTACAGAAACAACTCAGGAGTCTTTTCACATTTTTTTTTTCCAAAATCCTTACAGATAGGGAGATGAAAATCAGTTTTATAGAGTGGTAAATCCCAGGGTAATCTACAAAATTCATATTCCTTACAATGGTCTTGTAGTCTTAATTCCCCTCCAGCTTTTTTTTTTCCTTTTGGTTTGAGAAGGATGTGTTTTTTATCATTGGTTTTGATAATCTAAAGTCCAGTAATTTCTAAAGTGATTTTATTTTTCTTTCTTGTCATTGCTTTTTGTATAACCAATAATGATTAAGCCAAGAGCAATGAAACTGCTTTTAATGTCACCAAGAAAACAATTATCATATTAACTTTTGTGTTTAGAAAGAAGTGGTCACCAAATAAAAAATTTCTCCAAGTTAAGCTACAAGATCAAGTCAGTTTTATATGCTCAATGTGAAATACTTTGTTTCATGGACATAGTCTTAGTGCTAGTACAGATGTCTCCATATTATTATTATTGAGACAGCATTCCTACAAAAATGCAGTTTGGCTGCTTTTAATAAATTACTTCAGCAAATTCAGTAAATGGCTTTCCTCTACTAAATAATCAGAGATATAGGAAGACAATCAGTTATGCTCAAGGATGTAGGAAATAAATTCCAGTGTGAATTTGTGATTTTTATTAGTTATTGTAGATAGAACAATTTTTTTTTTTTTTTAGGGTCTGGTCACTAACACGACATAGTGAAATCAATATGATTATTTCTGTACTGTAGTACGCAGTATCAATAGACGATACAAAGCTACTGGTCATTTATCAGTCATGACACTTAATTACTACTTTAAGTATCTAACCATGCTTTTGATATCAGAAAAATCAGCTCTGTGTAAAGGTCCATGTACAGTGTGTTCTACAGGCAAGTTCTTTTCACACGTGTCCAAAATAAAGCATGCTGTCCATATAAGAGCTTGTGCAAACTGGCAGCAATCAAACCTCTTCTGATGAATGACTTGGAATGAAGGAGAACATATATCACAATTCTGTTTCTATGGAGTTTGTCATGAACTTGAAAGTCAATTCCAGCACAAACAGGAAAGCATCCTCTTGCCTAGTTTCTCTCTCTGCTGATTGCTATTGCAACCTAAAGGAATTAATTCCTAGCACTCTTGTTGCTATATTGTGACCACAAAGACATGTAGTACATAGTTAATCTATAGCTGGAAAGATACCTTAAACATGTATACATAATGCAAAGGTTTCAGGATTAAAGCTATAATGGGAATTTGATCAATTTGTGAACAGTATCAGAGGACACAGTTGCTCATTACAATGAAGCTTTAGATTAGGTGACTTACAACCCCCTTTCAATAGTATATCTTGAAAATTAAGGCAAGAACGTCTATGTTCCTAAAACACTATTTTCAGCTGAAGTTAACATGGCAGGAGCAAACAGACTCTTTCTGTGTTTTTCAGCATGTTTATCCTCACTTCATACTGTGATTCATCACAGTCTGGGTGCAGTGATTTGAAAGTGCTATAACACACTAATGCATTACTGATAGCTATTTTCATTTATTAAAAGCAGTACCAGAATTCTTGGAGCACTTCAAAGCCTTGGTCCTCTGTAGCAACTTTGACAGAGACCCTGACACAGCTGAAACACTTTAACAAAAAAAAAAAGCGCCTTCACATGAAAATGGACTATTTTCTGTTCTCAAGTTACAGTACATAGAAAGTGTTGTCTCTTCTTGATAATCCTCCTCCCTTAGGTAAATACACAATAGAGAGAAAAGAAAGCACCTTGCTACACAGCGCCCTCATACGGGAAGATGGCCATACTAGACAGCCATCCTTTATTCTGCAGTGTAAGAGAGAACAATAGCATTGAAGGAAAAAAGATATTAAGTACCCGTGGTTGCTAGCTTTCCATGGCTACATAAAGAAGTTGTATGGCAATGCTTAAGTTCCAGAAAGTACTTCACAATTTATTTGTTCCTTTAAGAACCTGAAAAATACTGGTGAACTTGAATTGAAGATCTGTATGTTACAAATCCCAGGGTTTTTTTTGACACTAACCTCAACGCTAACATTAGTCTTTTAGTACTAAAAAAAGGGTTATAGTGCACAATCGTAAAGCTTTGTAATAAAGACAGGAGGGCAAATGAAATTTGAATAGAAACCAACTGTTTTCATATCCATTAATCAGGTACGGAATTGTAGATAAGAATATATTAATCAAATAGACATTTGTATATCATGATCCTAAATTGCAAGGATTCAGGGTAACAATCACAGCCCTGTGATCACTAGACAAGTCCACAGTGATGAGGCACATCTAACATGAAGTCAGCAAGATGAGGTCAGGATCAGCAAAGTAAAGGCTTAGGCACAGTCCTACCTACAACATAGGAAAAGGCCAAGGGCAAGGGTCTGAGCTCACAGCTCTGTCTTACAACACAGCCATTTTCACACTGCCTAACCCAAGTCAGCTGTGCCAGCTCATGGGCAGCCCTACCCATGTTGGAGCTGGCCAGAGTCTGGCCACTGGACCTCATGGCATGTGGGCAGGAAAGTGCAGACCCTGGGAGAGAACTTGGGGTCCTGACAACAGCTCCAACATTAAATGATAAGTGGCTTTGTAATTCCTTCATGCGTTTCTCAAAGTGAGAAAAATAGCCTTTTCAGAAGTGTCCACCTCTTTCCATTGAAGAACTTAGCTTAGATCTGTAAGCTTTAGAGCACTAAAGGCAGCGGAGATGAATCTTAACCTAGATAGCACCATACTGACATATCAGTACATTTTTAACTTTACTTTTCAGAAGAAATGTGGTTTTATTACCCGAATACTGAAGTGTTTCCAACACTTCCTATTTTTTAATATTTTCTCTACTTTAGATCACAAAAACACTAAGAAATATTGCGGAAAAAGTCTCAGTGTCTTAGCTAAGGGTCTTAAAGATTCCCATTATTCCTAAATCTGAAGAAACAGTCACCAAATACCAAATGCAGTCTCCTCAATTTATCATATGTTAGGATGCTCTAATGGCAGAAGGTAAAACAAAGTAACACAACAAAATATAAGAAGTGATCACATTCCCCGTATCAGTCTGTAGTTTCTTTAGGTTCTTAAAATAATTAAATAATACATCTTTTAAAAATACTTCCAAATAGTAGTATTGCTAGTAAATAACTGCAGCTACATTTAGACTCAACTCCACTCAAAATGTTGTAGTAAATTAAGGATTTATCTACACTTTAAGACAGTGTTCTCATTTTGATTTAGAATATACATTTAATTCCAAATTTCAGAAGCATTACTAAATTGAGCAAGATGTAAGTCACTAAAAAAATTCTGCCTAAACCCCAATTGTATTGTAAACCTCTAAGTCTGCTAGTTTTTTTCTTAATTGTAGGCATGGTTGTGGTTTCTAAGACTGATTATCAGTTTTGGTATTTCAAGCTGAAATAACACACACCAAATTTTCAGGAAGCAGAGTTCTGCACTGCAGATCAGTTTAGAACACTATAACTTTTTATTAATAGCCATTTTTTTTAGACTCTTGGGCACAATACTTAGAAACACAGCAAAACCTTTACTTGAGTTCTTTGAACTGTAGTATTATATTCACTGTCCAACAAATCAGGAAGTATCTTTTGACATCTGTTTTGTTTGTTCACGCAATCCCTCAGAACAAGATGGGATATTTAGGAATACAGCTTAAAGCCTATAGTTTAAAGCAACTTAATGCCACTTCTTTAAAAAAATTCCATGCTTTCTTTTCAACTGTAGGACAGTTTTATGCAGATTTTATTAAATTTAAAAAATGTTTAATTCTTTTAAGAAGTTGAACAGACTCTGCAAAGCATGCCAATTGGCAAGCACAGATGCCCACAATTCACTTGCTGATATTTGTAAACACTTTAAAATTAGTCACAAAAAAAAACCCAAGCAAGCTGACATTACACATTTAATTTTTGCTTTCATCATTAGTGATATTTTCTAAATAGATAGTACCATAAAATGAAGACTTATTTTACCTGCAGAATAAACGTAGCAGAGGAGAGTGTAAGGTTGCAATGTAGATACAGGAGAAAAAAAAAAAAATAGAAAGCACTCAAAAACAACTACAAGAAATCTCCCATTTTATAATATACTGTATATTGTTATTATTTATAACTACTCTAAATACTTAATTTCAGTAACACAGTAGATTAACACAGTAGATTTTGTTTGTGATATGCAGTTTCCACATTCACAAATACAACATGGAAGTATGGGAATGGCTGAAGCTGGTTTAATCCACCATGAAAGACAAATGTTCTTCCCCAGGCTGCAACATTTGTATCCAAGTTCCTAATTGCTTTCCATGCCCTAACACTTTTTCTTTTTACACTGATGTAGTTTCCTGGACCCCTGATCACTCCCCCGGGCCGAAAAAATCATCATGGAGTTTTACATATTCTGTCCAGAATAGTTCTGTTCCCACTAATTATTTCCCTACCTCATTCTTTGAGATGTTGCTACAACTACAACCGAAATGAAACAAACAAACTGGTAATTTCATCACAAGATGATAGCCATATTATATAGGTTTGGGGGTTTTTTTCCAAGACAGTACATAGCAGAAAGTATGTTGCAATATCATGTTTTATTTAATATATTTTTTTTTTAGGCAAGAAGCAATAACAACAGAAGTTGTTGTCAGTGTTGTAGTTTGGCTCTTACAAAATTCTGGGAACATAGTTTAATGTTAAATATACTAAAAGTACAGTGAATAAACTTTAATGTCTACTATAACTAAAATCAACACTCACTCAATTAAATGCAACAGAAAGCTTATATCTGACCCCAAAGGGGTCAGAAAATAACAAAATGCAGCTGTTTGCTCTCACGTATAATTACATACATCTGTTTGAATAAACATTTAGGTTGAATGCATAACAAAGTGTATTTCATTAAAGATGAGCAAGCAACCTATAAAAATACTGTGAAGAAAATAAGGAAGTTGGAAATATAAATTCTCAAAAGTATTAAACAAAAACCAAGGAGATAATTACTCTCTGTAGAATATCAGCACAATATCCTGGAATTCTATTACAACATATAAAACCACAGCAACGAATAGAACAATTTTTAACTGCTTAATCCAAATAATAAAAACCTACTGGGATCAATAATAGTCTTCTCTAATGACATTTTTAAATTTTATTAGAGATCTTAGATGATCAAAGTTTCCCAGATACTGTTATTTTATTACTTCATATGGACTTCTCTCATTTCTCTTTGGCTTATAGTATTTATAAGTATCAAACATATTCAGCATAGGTACATAGCAGTGGACAAAAATCCACATGGTAGCACTCTAAGGACTCCCCATCATCATAACCGCTCCTAAAAGAAACAAAACACAGGCTTACATTTTCTCTGTAGTGTATTACACCCTTCCAACAATGGTAAGCTCTCTAAAAGTTTAGTTAACTTCAAAAAGAAAATTAGAACTGAATTCTATCTATGAAAACCAGAAATACAGAGAATTAGGATATTTCAAGCTCAAATTCCTGGAATTCAGGAATTAGAAAATAACAGGGGAACTATTTAAAACCAGAAAACATAATGTGCTTTAAGTACACACTGGAAGACTTGCTTGAGCCATTTCATGAAGATGGTATTAGAAAGCCTGAACACAGACCAGATTGTTTAAGTTGGGTCAACCAAATTCCTGCAAGCCTCATCACAGGACAGATCCAACTGTGCTTCAAGAATACCAAAGTATTTTCACCTCCTTTCAACATTGCATTGTATATGTCATTAGTGAGACACAGCTTGCCCTGAGGATTATCACCAGTCAAATAATAATAAAATAAATAATTTTAGATGATGCTACATGTATAGAAGTGAAAGATTGTACACAACATAATAGTTATGAAATTTAGCAGCCTATAATTTGACAATACATCATTTATATATTGCTTTTATTCTGTACAGGCTAAAGACAAATAGAGATGCATTTTGTGTGCAGTAAGTCTCCTTCACAGACAACAGAATGAGTGTTGTGGGGTTATTCACTGAATTTCGTATTACCTGAAGTACCAGTTTTGCTAAAGATTGATGTCTTGGTAGAGTTCAAGATCTCACTGGTAAACTTCAATTCTGTTGGATTGTTTTGTTTGTTTTGAACAGTGGTAAGAAGTATACTTTTGGTACTGAATACTAGATTTCTGAGCTCAGTGAAATTTCAGCTAGGTTTCTGAGACATATGAAACATTAACTTGCGTAGCAGCTATTATCTTTTGCCACGTTAATATCTTTAATAAGGCTAAGGTAAGAGTCTGACTCTTGAGTGTTCCTCTCTCCTGTAGATTTTATTACATAGACATGGAGATAAAGGTTGCAAATTAAATAGTTTTGGAGTCTGCAATTTGATAATTGGCAATATTACAGAACTATACCAAAACCCTGAAAATTGCACTAACATTAAGCATGAGAAGGAAAACCTTTGTGTTTCATCCCCTACCACAGTGCGTGTCTCCTCGCTTCATTTCCAGGTCACTATCTCTGTCCTGTCTTGATCATTATGTTTATCTATTCTAAAACCTTAACATGTAAAAGGTTAGGAAGGTTTCAGTGCAATTACACAGCCCCTGGGATCATTCCACCTAATAAAATAAACAGACAGAAAGTCCTAATTTCTTTGTAGGCATATTTTCAGCCAAGTCTAATTTTCTTCTGAATATTAAATACAGACTTAACTAGATAGCTCCCCTCCTCCCTCCCACCCCTCAAGTTTTACTTCTATAAAGTATACATAATGCATTATATGAGATTTGTTGAGTAAGAGAACTTTTGGAACAAGAGCAAACAAAGCTATAATGTTGTGGACAACAGAAGTGGACAAGGGAAGAGCTATAGATGTCATCTATCTGGAATTCTGTAAGGCCCTTGACACAGTCCCCCACAACATCCTTCTCTCTAAATCAGAGAGAGATGGATATGATGGAATGACTATTTCATGCATAAGGAATTGGCTGGATGGTCACATCCAGAGGGTAGCGGTCAACAGCTCAATGTCCAGATGGAGATCAGTGGTGAGTGGTGTCTCTCAGGGGTCCGTATTGGGACCAGTATTGTTTAATATCTTCATCAACCTCAGCAAGTTTGCAGAAGATACCAAGCTGAATGGTGTAGTCAACATGCCTGAGGGGCAGGATGCCATCCAGAGGGACCTAGACAAACTTGAGAAGTGGGTCCATGTGAACCTCATGAGGTCCTGCACCTGGGTTGGGGCAACCTCTGGTATCAATACAGGCTGGGGGATGAAGGGATTGAGAGCAGCCCTGCAGAGAAGGACTTGGGGGTACTGGTGGATGAAAAACTGGGTATGAGCCAACAATGTGTGCCCACAGTCCAGAAAGCCAACCATATCCTGGGCTGCATCAAAAGAAGCACGGTCAACAGGTCAAGGGAGGCAATTCTGCCCCTCTGCTCTGGTGAGACCCCACCTGGAGTACTGACCCACCTATACAGTCCTCAGTACAAGAAAGGCATGGACCTGTTGGAGCAGGTCCAGAGGAGGACCACAAAAATGATCAGAGGGATGGAACAGCTCTCCCATAAGGAAAGGCTGAGAGAGTTGGGGTTGTTTAGCCTGGAGAAGAGAAGGCTCTGAGAAGACCTTATTGCAGCCTTTCAGTACTTAAGGGGGGCCTATAAGAAAGATGGGTACAGACTTTTTAGCAGGGCATTTTGCGATAGGACAAAGGGTCATGGTTTTAAACTAAAAGAAGGTAGATTAAGAGTAGATATAAGGAAGAAATGTTTTTATGATGAGGGTGGTGAAACACTGGAAGAGGTTGTCCAGAAAGGTGGTAAATGCCCCATCCCTGGAAACATTCAAGGTCAGGTTCGTCATGGCTCTGAGCAACATTATCTAGCTGAAGATGTCCCTGCTTATCACAGGGGGGTTGGACTAGATGACCTTTAAAGGTGCCTTCCAACTCAAACCAGTTCTATGATTCTATATTTCAGGAACTGGTTGTTTCAATAGTCTCAGTTTGAAAAACTTCCCTTACTCTGCACAAACACAACACAGGTGGCATTTCAGAAAATCTGGAAAAGCATGAAAATTTTTAGAACAGTTAGAATCCCCCATTTAACAGAAATAGACTCTTAAATACAGTACAGCAGGTGCTTCACTAAACTATTTTATTGCCTTAACATTAATATGCAGTACTAATTTTACAGATTATTTTTGAAACGTAAGGAAACCCAACAGCTTCCAGAAAATCCTAAAATTGATTTTATAATTGGTTGCACTGTTCCATAATGGCCTTATATATTGGTGAATGCATATTTCACTATGTAGTGTGCCAAGGATGTGTACATGCCTGAAACACATTTCAAATTTCAGTTGTGAAAAAAGCAAATTACCTTGACAAATTTTGATCACTATCACACAGTCACTAATTGTCACGACATTCTTCTGTGATTGATACAAGTGTGTGCAACTGGTATCTTCTTCTGTGAGCTACAGCATTTAAAAATTACAAATGTTTAAAAAGACAATCAATAAAATCTACAGAATCAGTAAGATTTGGTGTCCTCAGGCATGTCACCATGTGGCAAAAGCATCGTTAGTCTTTTAAAAGCTTCTCTCTACTCCCTCCTCCCCAAACCCCCCCACCAAAAAAAACTTAAATGGGAGGACACTGTTACTTGTACACTATAAAATATCATTTATTTGACTCATTCCTCATAACTTGAGAAAAAATTCAAGTTACTACACCTTCAAGAAATATCATTCTTGAAGAATATAGAGTTTTACACTGTTCAGAGGTTCTGGTTTAAAAATCACTCTACATCCTACTGTGTCAGAATATATCAGAATTTCATTGGTTCCGCTTTTTTTTTTTAATGTATATGTTTAAAAATAACATCACTTTCCCTTGTAATCACTTCTTAGGCATAGTGGGAGAGGAAGGCAGGAAGAGATACAGACCAAATATGACTCACCACATACCACCACCATGTAATAGCAAACAACTCACCTGCTGGACAGCAGCGTAGCACAGCCAGACTTCCTCTTCTGTACTTCAGAACGGGAAATCATGGCAGGACAGAATGATACTCACTTTTCCTCAGTCACAATCTTTACTTAAAGTCTTCTAGTTGTCCAAAAGGACTGTAGAGGACCACTATCACCCCAGACTTGTTAAAAGGCTGCTATTCACTTATGAAGTCAACAGATGAACGAGGAGTGGTTGTTCTCATCTTTTAATTCCTATTGCCTTTCTAAACCAGCTTTGTTAGATGCTCCCTGAAAACAGGTATGTTAGATATTCCTTGATTTTCACGAGCCCTATGTTACATAGACTGAACCAGTAGATGCCTATTCCTTTTTTTGGAATTAATGCGCAAGTGTTTCAAGCCAGTATGTACTACTAAAATTGTTAACAATGCTCTAATAGTGTAAACACTATTACACGTTCACTTCTGTGCTGAATGGGTTGGATTCTGCCATCTCTGTAAAATGCCACAGTGATAAAAGATCTTTATCCTCTGAGAAAAGATCATAAAATGTGAATTGATGTACACTGAAGCTTTATTACAAAAGGTCATAAAAGATAAATATGGGGGTCTCATTATTTATCCAGTATTGGGATTTGTCACATTAATACCTCTAGAGATACTTTTATTATTCCCTATCATGTAACAGGAATGGACCCAGTATGACAGTGGCTGCTTGCCAGGGAGAAAGCATACAGCAATGAAAATATTGGCATGACAACAGCTTTGTTACTTGGTATATTTATTGATCCATTATCTCCAATTCTTCAGGTTCCATTTGCCCGAGTATTACAAACTCCCTGGCTCAGATGCATCTTTTTACTTGCCAAAGCCAAAAGAGACAGGGAAAGGAGGTACAGCTACTGACTAAAAGTGTCATTCTGTTTATATGTAACTGCCAGTGAAAAATGGGGAGTTTTACAGAAGCATGCAGAGAAAATGAATATTCCCTCAAGCATTTAATCAAGAATCCTTCAGCTCAATTTGTGCATTTCAGGCCATTTATATTGTTTATAGTGCACCTTTTCTCTTGCTTTGTGTAATATCATATATTACTTAAAATATGAGGAGAATTAGTAACGCAAATATACTATGCAAATTATATTCCTACACTTCCTGTACATCAACAGCCTTAAGAAAATATTTTAAATTTCTAAACACATAGTAGAAGCAACTAGTAATAAAACTGGTGTCTGGACTTCAGTAGAGGAGGGTTCATTTCAAGTCTTAAGAAACCATTTTCTACTCAAAATCAGCCTTTCAGACGTGATAATTCGCAATATATTCACATTTACCATTCTAGGCTTCTGGAATTTACATCATCCTTCCAAGTCCAGGATCCGGAAATAGGAAAAAAAAAATAAAGATCTAACACATACTTTCTAGAGAACAAAACAGTATCTTGAACTTCAGTCATCATTTAAGTGCCTTCAAAGTCCCTTCCACCTATTTGCTTATTTTCCAGAAGTGTAAAGAGACAATGTTCACATACACCAACACTAGCAGAGAGTCATTGTCCATTTTAAACATGAAACACTACAGTGTTACTTACTTTTGACAGTGAAATTAATTTATGGATATCAGATTTTCCCCATTAATGCTAACTGCTAGAAAATATTCAATAATCACATAATTCATTTGAATTTTCTCTAAGCTCTGTTATTCAGAATTACCTCTGTATCACATCACTTGACTCAGCTTAAAAAGTCTCCACAAGGATGCTTGTGAAGGGTACTCCTCCCATTAACACCCTGCAGATGATGACTGATCATCACGAGCTTTCTGATCAAGACATACCCCATCTCAAAGGTCCCCGTAAAAATTAGAAACACACTGTACCAGTCATTTGTGGGACAAACCTTACCTTTTTTGTCCTTAATTTGCTCTCATTTTCGTTCTTCCCACTGTTCACATAAAGTTTAAATCCCCTTTTTTAAAAAAAATAAAAGCAATCCTAATCCTAGTTATCTACCATATTAATCCATCTACCCTCATATCTAGAATTATTAAAATTTTACAGTTATTAGAGAGGACTGCCTAACCTACTTCTGATTTGTCACTACAGATTGAAAACTATAAACTATTTAGATAAGTTTGAAAATATTACAGATCACCTTCAAAAATCTTACTTCTAGTCTCACATAAAGCTTGCAAATAGAAAAAAAAAAAGTAACTGTGCCAGTTGTCAGGAAACAACTAAAATACTATTAGGAAATCCATCCTCATGGCTTTTCCATCAGAGTTTCTCAAACATTTTTGCAAATTCTTTTTCTTCAAATGAAGTTTCAAGAATACTTCTCATTAAAAACTACAGTCATTTTCAAGTTGCCTAATTGCTCTATATATACACAATTGCTTGGGGTTTATATTATGTTTATTATACATCTGTAAACAAACCTAAATCATTCCAAGTAAAAAAATGTAAGATGATTTACTAATCACTGGCAGAACACAAAGATATTTTTACTTTATAATCCTAATTACTGTCAAGTTATGCAACAAGCAGTGCATATTGACTTGATAAATTACTCTATCATGGAACGATAAAACAATTTTTAACTGATCTCTCATTTACCTGTATGAAGAAAAATCTTTTTTTCGCAGATATGACAGCCCATTAATATATTATGACTGTAGTTAATATCCTGAGAGCTGCCTCTATGTTCCATACACCTTAGCATATGGAGATTAAGCAAATGTACAAGTTCTTAAACCAAGAAAACATGATCCCCGTAAACTTTACAGGTAACTTCCCTACTTTTTGCAAGCATTTCCTATATCCAGGCCCAAAGAGTTGTGGTCAACGGAGTTAAATCCAGCTGGCAGCCAGTCACAAGTGGTGTCCCCCAGGGCTCAGTTCTAGGGCCGGTTTTGTTTAATATCTTTATCCACCACCTGGACAAGGGGCTTGAGTGTGCCCTCAGTAAGTTTGCAGATGACACCAAGTTGGGCAGGAGTGTTTATCTGCTTGAGGGGAGGAGGGCTCTGCAAAGGGACCTGGACAGGCTGGATCGATGGGTCAAGGCCAATTCTGTGAAGTTCAACAAGGCCAAGTGCTGGATCCTGCACGTGGGTCACAACAACCCCATGCAACGCTACAGGCTTGGGGAAGAGTGGCTGGAAAGCTGCATGGCAAAAAAGGACCTGGGGGTACTGGTTGACAGCCAGCTGAATACGAGCCAGCAGTGTGCCCAGGTGGCCAAGAAGGCCAACGGCATCCTGGCTTGTATCAGGAATAGTGTGACCAGCAGGCGTAGGGAAGTGATCGTCCCCCTGTACTTGGCACTGGTGAGGCAGCACCTTGAATACTGTGTTCAGTTTTGGGCCACTCACTACAAGAAAGATGTTGCATTGCTGAAACATGTCCAGAGGAGGCCAACAAAGCTGGTGAGGGGTCTGGAGCACAAGTCTTATGAGGAGTGGCTGAGGGAACTGGGGTTGCTTAGCCTGGAGAAAAGGATAGGTGATAGGAGACCCTATCACTCACTACAACTACCTGAAAGGAGGTTGTAGCAAGGTGGGTATCAGTCTCTTCTCCCAAGTTACAAGTGACAGGATGAGAGGAAATGGCCTTCAGTTGCACCAGGAGAGATTTAGATTGGATATTAAGAAAAAACAACTTAATTGAAAGGTCTGTCAAGTATTCAAACAGGCTGCCCAGGGAAATGGTTGACTCCCCATCCCTCGAGGTATTTAAAAGACAGACAGACAAAGTGCTTAGAGGCATGGTTTAGTGGTGGACTTGGCAGTGTTAAGTTTAACAGTTGGACTTGATCTTAAAGGTCTTTTCCAACCTAAATGATTCTATCCTTTCCAATACAGGTTTCTGTTTCATAGCTTTCTATATTAAAAATGTTAAGCTTTTGATACTGTTTTGGATATCACTCCTCCTTCAAAAAATTCTGAAGTGCATGATTGCAATTTAGTAATGATATTTCTTTAGTTTCAAGTAGGCACTGTTTCAGCTCTTGCCCTCCCTCTGAAACACGTTAGATATACTCAGAGTGAAAATACAGTTCTGAACATAGTAACCAAAGGGAAAAAACCCACCATATTCAACAAATTAAATGAAGATGATTGTCCTTTCGGATACTTATTATGCTGCAGTGCAAATCTTCTGGTGACATGTTCTATATAAACTTTGAAAGATAAATGATTGCAGGTCAGAGAAATAAATGAAAACCGAAGCAGAAGGACCTGTGCATCTCTGAAAATCTAAGCATATGTAATATTGCTCAAGGGTTCTATATAAGTAGAGGATGCCTATATATCAACATGGATGCCTCAAGAAAACAAATCTTTGCGACTTGAAGAAAAACTATTCCAACTTATTTAGAACTGCAGAACAGGAGAGTGCATGAAGAATTACGACATGTAAAACGAAAGTTGCTTGCTAGTACACTGATATAGATTATTTCTATAATTTACTACAAATACTGTTCCACAGAAATACCATTGAGTGCCTTTCCTTTTAGTTGTCATGATTTCTAGACTACTGGAACTTTTGCCTTTAAGTCATTTCTTGGAGTTACAAAGCAAAACAAAAGGACACTTGATTGGGACAGAGTATAGTATTTTCCACCAGTGCAGATATACACGCTGTTACAGCTTCCAGGACTGTTTAAGTGGCTCTTACCCTCTACAGAAATGCTAGTAAACTCCAGTAGTTAACTCTGAACCCAGTCAGAATTCCAGAGTGTTTTTAATGCTTTCTCCGTAATTTCTGGAGGAAGAGTGGCATTTTAATTGAAAACAGACAGTTTTAAGGGATAGACAGTAAATCAGTTGAAGAAGCTACAATCAATCAACTTGAAGACTAGAGCCCTAAGTAGGATCTTCTCTTCTTAAAACAGAGTAGTAAATTTAGCGGGAAGTGACAAGAACAAAAAAAAATCCACCTTAATTTAAGAATAAATAATTAACAGTTATGCTGGTGACTGGTAAGCTTCAGACTTTTCCTAGCATATCAAAGCAATCTGTACCATGAAAACCAGCCAACTTAAATGTCTTAAACATACTGTTTTCCCCCCTGTTTTCATATTTAAATTAAGACTCTACCGCTTTGCTCTTGCTGAGGAGATGGTTTACATTTCTGTTTGGCTGAGTGTCAATAAAAATAATCTTTTAAGATAGAAAGGGACAATACATTAAACCTAGAGAGTGATTTCTTCTCTGGTTCTAGAAATAACTATCTTAAAATGAGATTAAACTTTTTACATAGAGCAAGCACTGGTGACCCTCTAAGCTCCATTTAGGATTTTCACATACAAAGCAACAGAGAAGCTCAATATAATTGTAACAAGGAATTTTTCATTTCCAGGATAGCAAAAAGAAAAATAACACTAATTGACTAGTTGGTTCTGGAAGATTAGAACAAGTGTTCTAAATATAAGAAAATAGATTTTTTCACCCTAAGATTTGAATTCATTAAATTCTACCTGTTCACACTGCAACCAGTACTTACTAGTCTTCATTCATTGATTTCTTTTAATGAATGCTTAGGCAATAATCTTTCATTTATTCACTTCATCTGCTTATTCAATAATGTTTCATTTATTCCCTTCATCTGCTTTCCTCTTATGCTTTGCTGTTCATTTTTTGAGCAGTTGCCATGCAGAAATTAACAGGAAATATTATAAATATTAGTTTATGACCAAGCTTTGGACAAATCAAGCTAGAACACACTGTTTCTCTTAATTTTAGTTAAAAATTTAAAAAAAAAAAAAAAAAAGCAGAAAGCCAGGAGAATACGTAGGTCTGATATAGGTTATTCTTCTTTGTGGAAGTGAGAATGTCACCAGGATACACAGAAGCTTTGTCTTCAGGTTGATGCTGAATGTCAAAAAATAGTTGAGAATGGTTATAGAGAATTGAGATTAAAATATTGCAGATCTCCATTGTAAAGCAATTAGGCTTCAGAGAGAGGAATAGATACGGAAATGAAAAGAAAGATCTTGAAGCAAAAAGAACATGCAGATATTTTCTTATGGAAGAAAAATAGCTTTCTAAAATATCTTAGTAAACACTTACTTAAAATTCAAGTAAAACTTAACTGAAGTTGTCCAAGACCTGGTATATAGCTTGATAGTGCTGAGACAAAACCACTAGCAATGCCGTCACATTACTCGAGAAGGATGATGAAAAATCAAATTATATTCTTCTTTATTTGGCACTTAAGAAAAGGTAATGAAATCTAGGTGTTGGGAGTTCTTTCCTCCCCCCAAAAAGAAACATTCTGTAAACAGGAATGATATTGTAATGAGCTAACATGAACTACGGCACTGAAGGTCAAAAGAAATGCTTGGAAAGTTTTACATAAGCTGATTTATCAAAAAATGTCCTTTGTTTTCTTAAATGCTAGGATTTCATAATGTAGTTTCTATGGGTCCAATCATGTGTCAGTCACTGCATTTTTTTTTTTAAGTTGCAAATAAGATTATTTATGGATTTATAAAATAATTACACAGTTATTAACAGATGTGTATTACAAAAAACAGAACAGTATTTGCAACTAAAATATTGTTTTTGTCTTTACCATATACCCTTACATTTAGAGAATAATTAAGATAATAATGAAACATTAACTGAAATTTTCACTTGTCTTTTGATTCTTAATATTAAATCAGCCTACAGGATAGTTTAGCATAAAAAAATCTCAATAATGGAAGAATATTTTAACTCAAAATTTTATAATTTTACACTCACTTCATATTAATAGAAAACAGGCAGCCTATTCTATTTACAAACACCCAATTTAATTATATAGTTATTAGCTTGAAATCAAGATGGACTTAACTACATTCAAACAATAAAACTCTCACAAAAGAGTAGTAATTTTATTTACTGTTATTATACAGTCATAACTTTGCTTTAGAAAAGTCAAAAATGTTTTCACCTTTAAAGAAAAATAAAGTGTCCTTTGAAATCAAACACACCTTCTAAATACATCAGTCGCTTCACTGGGAAAGCATTACAGCCTTGGCGCTTGCACCCAAGAGATTGCTGTCAGTCTGCAGTCTGATGTCACTACAGAATTCCAGTTTATAGTACGTTATCAATGCTTGTTATGTCCTTTGAGAAAGTAAGCTCTGCTGGCTGAACTTTCCAATTCACTCCCAAAGGCAGAAGAACAAAGCTTCCAAAACTACACAGCACATATTTTTTAAAAATTCTATAGAGACAAAATTGCATTTATTAGCAATGTTATCTTGTATTATAGATTAGAGTGAATACTAAGCAAAGCTCCTTTGTGTACAATTAATAGGCAAAAAACCCAATCCACTAAGATATATATCAAAATCATGGGCAATACATTCAGGACAAAACAGGTATAAAAACAAAGCTGCCCAAAAGTAATTCAGACTTTGGACTTAAAAAAGAAAAATCCTCCTAGCAGGGCTAAACATGGTATCAACCACGCTTCATCTGGACAGTTCGAAAAGATTTGATTATTGCCAAACTTTCATTTACCACCAAATCTCCTGCATCCCCACACACACAAAAAAAAAAACCCCAAACCCCCCACTTTACCCATCTCTAATCCTGTAAACATGAACAAATTAGATATATCTGTATTTATGAATTTAAAGCTCCTTGTTAGAGCCTGAAAAGAATCCCATCTTTGTTGCTATAAAGATGAATATGAGGAGCTTTTCTTCCCTGCCTTTTTGGTTTTTTTAAAGCCTTCATCATAGAAAGATTTGCACAAGAGTAAACCAGAAAAAATAAAGAATGTATTTGTGCATCACTTGCTGGCTTTTTGATTGTGGGGAAAAAAGGGTATTTTATACATCTTTTTGGATGACTGACTGTTGTGATGAGAATCTATAAATATATTCATAATTAAGTTCTACCTTTCCTTCCTATTACCCATATTTAGTAACAGAATGGATGTGGGCAGTTTGGAGAGGTGTAGGAAAGGTGAAAAAAAATCCGGAGAACATAAGAAAAAAGTGGGAGTGCTACTGGTACATGATGGATAGGATTCCATTCATTCAACAAGTCTGGCTTTGCCTACAAGCAATGATACAGACATTGAGACAGACCTTACAGTCAACTGAGGCTTAAGTATTTTGCTTTCTAGAGTAGCTTTTTGCAAAACATTTAGGTTTTTTAGTTGTTTCTTCTACTATATATTTTGCATTCTTCAGTCTTTATCTTTGGATAGCGCTGGCCTTTCATAGGATTTGAATCTTGATTTTGTATCAGACAGTTCTAGGATGAATACTTGCAAGAGTGATGTCAATTCACAACTCAAACATCTCTCTTTGGATCAAAAACTGAAAACATTAGGCATCTCCCATTCTTTTCTACAGAACAAAAAGCTACAAAAGACTGATCAAATTTGTCACCTGTCTTTCTCCTTCAATAAGAAAAGTTTTACTCCTATAAGGTATATAAAAAACCCCTTCAGTATGCTTCCTAAACACTTTTATTAGACAGAAATATCCATCATTTGTCATAAGTGTCATCTCTTCTCTTTTAATGGATAAACCGGTAAGACTTCTTCCTACTCAGTTAACTTGTTAAAAAAAAATTAGGCAAAAGAACTCTTCTGTAAAAAAAAAAATTCCAAGTTCCCAGGAAACTTATAATGGCATTCCAGGCACTTTATTTTTTCCTATAAACAAAAGAAGAAAAAACAACAATATGCATTTGTGTTATTAGCCAAATAGAATCTGGAGGGGAAATGAAACACTATGGCAGCAAAAACTGGCAACTGCTGATTGATCTTTCTGCCTGAATGCATGAAAAATAATCCCAGATGTCTGGATTGACATTATCTAATGAACAGACAACATTATTTCCTTCAATTTGTCCTAACTTTATTGTCATTTGTTTGAGCAAGCCATCCCTCTGTTAAAGAAAGAGGAAGGAAGGAAAGGAGGAACTGGAGAGGATGAAGGAGAATAGATAAGTTGTGGATAGAGGCGTATTATTCACTGTAACTGCCACTTAGCTTACCACAATCAAACATCCTACAATTTAGCAGTCTGCTGTAACTTTAACATGAATAGATCAAAATAGTCCAGCTGTGCTCCATATTAAGTCCATTATGCAACTGTACAGCACTTTCTATCTTCGTATTTTGGTAATTCTTTGCAAGAGCACAATAGATACAATAAAAACAGTTAGCACATGAGTCCAACTTCAAAGAAGTTATTATGAATTTTCCTGGGGACTTCAGTGCGGCTAGAATTATGCCCATACACTTACTCTTTTTTTTCCTGAAATCCTGGCAGATGACATTAGGAGCAGGAATAACAAAAAAGGTATTAGCTGCTACTAATGACTAAACTGATACACCAGGTCAGTACAGTCATACCCTTGGCAATTTCTGAGTTAGTGAAGCATAAGTACTGTTATCATATGCTGAAGTTTAAACTGTTTTTTCCAGCGCAGGCTACCAGACATCTGAGCAGTTTAACTGGAATACAAGTTTTAGAGTTCTCAGGGAGCCTCCTCATTGCAGGCAACCCAAGAAGAGTTCAGGGATCTTGTCAAGTCATGCAGAGAGGAAATTATAAAGGCAAAAGCCCAATTAGAACTCAACCTGGCCACTGTTGCAAGAGATAATAAGAAAAGTCTTTATAAATACATTAACAGCAAAAAGAGAGCCAGGGAGAACCTCCATCCTCTAGTGGATGCAAGGGGGAATGTAGCCACTAAGGATGAGGAAAAGACTGAGATACTTAACACCTTCTTTGCCTCGGTCTTTAATGGCCCGAAGAGTTACCCCCACGGTACTCAGCCCCCCAAGCTGGAAGATGGGGATGGCAAGTGGAATAAATCCCACATAATCCAGGAGGAAGCAGTTTTTGACCTGCTATGCCACCTGGACATCCACAAGTCTATGGGGCCAGAGGGGATCCACCTGAGAGTGCTGAAGGACCTGGCAGAAGAGCTTGCCAAGCCACTCTCCATCATTTATTAGCAGTCCTGGATAACAGGGGAAGTCCCAGATGACTGGAGGTTGGCAAATGTGAACCCTATCTTCAAGAAGGGCCAGAAGGAGGATCCGGGGAAGTACAGATCTGTCAGCCTGACCTCAGTACTAGGGAAGATTATGGAGCAGTTCATGTTGAGTGTGCTCACCAGGCATATGGAGGACAATCAGGGGATCAGGCTCAGCCAGCATCGGTTCATGAAAGGCAGGTCCTGCCTGACCAACCTGATTTCCCCCTATGACCAGGTGACCCACCTGGTAGATGAGGGAAAGGCTGTGGATGTTGTCTACCTGGACTTCAGCGAAGCCTTCGACACAGTCTCCCATAGCATTCTTCTGGAGAAGCTGGCAGTTCATGGCCTAGA
>NW_009260268.1:2065025-2085645 GCF_000687185.1 Egretta garzetta | reverse complement strand
AGCCAGCAGTGTGCCCAGGTGGCCAAGAAGGCCAACAGCATCCTGGCTTGTATCAGGAATAGTGTGACCAGCAGGAGTAGGGAAGTGATCGTCCCCCTGTACTTGGCACTGGTGAGGCAGCACCTTGAATACTGTGTTCAGTTTTGGGCCCCTCACTACAAGAAGGACACTGAGGTGCTGCATCATGTCCAGAGGAGAGCCACAAAGCTGGTGAGGGGTCTGGAGCACAAGTCTTATGAGGAGTGGCTGAGGGAACTGGGGTTGTTTAGCCTGGAGAAGAGGAGGCTGAGGGGAGACCTTATCACCCTCTACAACTACCTGAAAGGAGGGTGTAGTGAGGTGGGGGTCGGCCTCTTCTCCCTGGTAACGGACGATAGGATGAGGGGAAATGGTCTGAAGTTGCACCAGGGCAGGTTTAGGTTAGACATTAGGAAAAATTTCTGCACGGAAAGGGTTGTCAGGCACTGGAATGGGCTGCCCAGGTAAGTGGTCGAGTCCCTGTCCCTGGAGGTATTTAAAAATGGGTAGACGAGGTGCTTGGGGACATGGTTTAGTGGTGGGATGGCAGGGTTAGGTTAGCTGCTGGACTTGATGATCTTAAAGGTCTTTTCCAACCAAAGCGATTCTATGATTCTATGTAAGAGTAAGCTAATAATTAAACAGCTTTTGTACAAGCGTCTGATTATTCTATAATTATTCGTGTTCTACTTTTATCTATGATGCTAGAAGCCACCACTACATACAGTGGGACAAACTACAGGAGCTAAGTCCTAACTAGAGTTCTATGTGGTTAACTCACTAAGCAGTAATTCCAGACACAGTTACCTGGAAAGATCAAGTTAGTAATTAGAATTATTATATTCACTGATTTATTGAGTATTCTTCTCAGTACTGTAGCAAACCTTTTTTTAAAAAAAGTTATTTATATAACTTCCTTATATTTAAATACAGAAATATGCAAAAGTGTCACTAGTTTTTCATTTCAAGCCCTCAGATGTTATAGACAGATAACTCTTACTCCTTAGAGAATGTAGCCTTTCAATCAACTTTTAAGTAGCCCTTCAGATCTGCCTGCCAGTCTAGGTGGCTCCTGGTGTATTTATGGAATTTCTCCTGTTGCTTAAAAATAAAAAACAAAAACAGCAACAATCACCTGCAAAAAGACCATCACACTTTTTCTAATTTCTACCTTTAAAAGAAGATAACCAAACAGATAAGCTTTTCAGAATTCCAACTAAGAACAATAAAATTACTGACGCCAGTCACATGTACTTTTTCCAAGCTGTGGGTTTTTTTGTATTCCAAACAGTATTGTTGTTTAAACAATACTTTCAATTATTTTCCATCTCTAAATAAATCAACACATTTCCATATTTAACTGGGTCAAGTTCCCTTCCCTTTTCTGATATTTCCTTCTTCAGAAATACAAAATCTGTATCTTCAAAAGGATATCTTCAAACTGTTCTCTGGGGTTTCAGGGCTATTTGTTTTTAAAAAAATACTTTTCATGCATAATTAACTTTTTTGTGTTTCTATTTTACCCAAAATAAGCAACCTTCCTATAAACTAACTTCCTCTAGAAGTTATAACAGTATCAACCACTAAACAGCAGAAGTTTTGCAACTGCCCTCTTTTTAATAACTAGCTGAGATATTAATTTGGATCCCACCACAACTAAGCACTTACATTCATTGTTCAAGAACAGTTTTTTCTTTTTAATTGCTAAGTCTGTAAGGACTGGATGTGCAGCCTATCTTCTTCAGGCTTTCCTCCAATGACTCTAATACACAGCCCTGTCAAAAATCTGACATCTGGGTTCGTGAAGACGCAGAAAAGGAGGAATTGAGGGACATTAATGCAGTCCATACTGATTACAATCTCTCAGGAAACAGTTACTCCAATTTCTCACTGCAATGGATTAAGTGTGCACCCTCAGGATGTTTCTGTCAGAAAGAAATTATAGTATCTTCCTCCTGAACTTGGCCAGCAAAGCTGCATGGTATCAGACAAAAGACATTGGATCTCTCCACTCTGCTTTACAGATTTATGATAATAAATTGTAGGAGGCAGCAGAAAACTGACTTCTGATGGAGGCACATACAGTGGTAGTTTTTCATAGGAAAAACTCCAGTTGGCTTTATGCAAGGACCACTCAGTACCCATTGATTATATGCTCATGAAGTATATAACTTCTTACTGACTAAAGGGTCTCAGTGGCAGAATTTATGAACAGGCTGGTGAAAGCATATGGCATGATTTTACTAGTTTTGACTGCTTGCAGAAACTGTTGACATCTTTCAGGAATAATTACAAGTTATATAAAACTGTATATAGCAGTTTTAGTTTAAGTATGTATACAAACAGGCGCACATATATAAGAGCACATATATACAAGCACAAGAGTAATGTATTACAGGAACTCTGCATAGTCAGTATGCCGTTACATAGTGTAGTCATAGCTAATTTTTTTTTTTTTTACTAGACCACCTGAAACTGCTGTACTAGGCACTAAGATTAACATGGCTAGTAAATATTTAAGCCTTTCTTAACACAATATGACCTAGAATATTTACATGTTATTAATGTGTCTGCTGGTTATTTCTTCAGTTAACCACTCAGTAATAATTTCAGAGGAAAGAAAAGGACCATCCCTTCTCTTATATATATATGAACGCTATTATGCATAATTACATCCCAAGTTAACCCATTCAAGAAACAGTGGATAAATCAGACTTTCACCAGTTCTCCAGAGTTTAAAACCAAAGAACATAAAGTGTCCCAATTCAGAAGAACCATTCATCAAACGAAATAAAGACCAGATAAAAGGAAATTGAGTTGCTGATCATCTGAACCCCCAACAGATAAATGTACTCATCTTTAGAAGATCTTTGATTAATTCTTGTGAGAATTTTGAAGCCATCTTTTGCTTGTTTCATCAGTGCATTCATTTTTAATCGCTTGTAAAGACACATGCTGTTTCTTTAAAAAAAAAAAATAATCACAAATAGCTCATCAGGCCTACTCCAATTCTTCAGAAATTTGCACGTAGCTGCATACCACTTGGACCTCGACAGTTAGTCCAGGTTTACCTCCCAAACTATGCAACATGCACCTATAACATTTTTATTATATTTGCAATTTAGGATGCCAAAGGAAAAGTCTGGTCTGATGATACATTGTGGTAGAATGACCTTCATATTCATACAGCGTTCATTTTAGGGTAATCTAGGCATTCTTGCCTCTTCTAAGAGGAAATGCAGGCACCATTACCAAGATTCCTCCAAAACCTGCTGTAGACAGACAGCATCAATACACACCACACCAAGCATAGCATGCACCTCCCCAACAGTCAATGCAACATGGAATCCTGGCAGGCTCTGCAGTCCTTTTACCATCAAACACCCTCACACAGTTTTTCACAAAAACAAACAAGAAAACCCAAACAAAACTCCCCAAAAACCCACAACCCACTCACAGAACCACACCTCAGAGCTACTCAAAACAAACCAACCCGCCCCCCAAAAACAAAACCTATGTTTTTCCTGTGTCACAGGAATGCTCCTACATACCAATCTGCTTGGGGACCTTGTTCTTCCCTTAGAGTACCCCAAGTGCAAACAGTAGGATAAATACATCCAGTTTTCTCTATGGATAAGAAAATACCCAATTATAAGCCTATCTGCTAACTCCACTTCCTATTCTGCAACTGGTACTTGACATGATCAAGATCCTTTCCCCCTCAGTATCAAGAGTAGATAAATAATGATAAAGTGTATACGATAGGATACTGCATAATTACCCACTACATACAATATCTATTTTTGAGTTCACCATCATCAGACATCGCGTCACATCTAGACTTGCCGAAGATGAGTGTGAACTACTGAACAGCAAAAAAAATTTTCCAAACTCAGCCTCTATTCAGCATTTCCTCTGTTTTAGAGAAAGGAGGCAATTTCCTCATTCCCTTTAGGCAGAAATATGGAAGGAATACATAAGGCTCTTATTATAGCCTTGAATCCCAGAAAAGCTGGTGTTGGAAAGGACCTCTGGAGATCATCTGGTCCAACCTTCTGTTAAACGCAGGACCTTATACTGGATTATCCAGGGTCCTACCAAGCTCAGAGCTGAGTCCTAAATTTCATTTCCAGTAAGGGGGATCCCACCAATTCTCTGGGCAACCTATTCCCATGTTTGTTCTCATGGTCTTGCATCCAGACAGAATTTTCCCTGAAGCATCAGGTGTCTGTTGCCTTGTCCTGTCACTGTGCATCGTCATGAGGAAAGTGCCTCCATTTTCTTTATAATTACCTTTTAGGTATTGGAAGACTGTGTCTAGCTCCCCTTTGCTGTAATCTAAGCTGGGGAAAAAAAAAATCCAGCAACACTTTCTTCAGTTGTAGAGTTTTCAGCTCTGTTGAAACAACGGCATGCTCCAGCCTTGTCTCATTCTATACATTTGAGTCAGAACCACTACATTTTCAGGCAATTCCCCCCACCCAAAACTACTTTGAGAGTCAGTGGAGCCAGTGGTATCCAGCAAGGTTTTCCTTCTCTTCTGCAGTTTCCCTAGTCTTTTAACATCACCAGCTCCATATGGACAAGGTGCTCCCCTGTCCAAATTTTTAGTACAAATTTGTCTTGAAGTCCTGCAGTATGCACTCAAGCTCACCATCAATGCACCAAGTGAAATGTAGATACACTGTCCTAGAACCATAAAAAATAAGTGAAACTGCAGTCCTTTCTTCTTTTGCTCCCAGCCTGTAGTTTCTGAGCTGTAGACCTCTATACCGAGTAGCATCTCTAAATGACACACACAATGCTAGATGAGACAAGTGTTTGCAATATAACAATTTACAGAGGTAGTTTGAGTGGCTTGCATTCAAACAGTAAAATTGTATACACATGCCAAAATCATTATGGATTCTGCTAATAACTTAGAGATCCACAATAAATGCTATTAGGATACTTGTACAAAGTGACAAAAGAGGTTGATGCTTGAGTGCCATGTCATAATCCTGGCCTAACACACACTACCTTTTCAAGAAAAAAAAAGTAAATAAAAAAAAAAAAAAAATCGCTCACGTTTAAGAAACCATGATTTCCATTAACCTAACTTTATGTATTTTAAGTGCAAAATGCCAATTACATAATACAGAATAATACTATGTGTTACTAATGATAACTATTAATGTCATATAGTACCATATTTAGGTACTTGAACAGACATGGAACTCGTACCGTAAAACAATTTTTACATGCAAATTGCAACAACAAACTTTCTTGCTCTAGATCCTCATCTCCTCAGTGTTACTTACTACAAATACTGTTATACTATGTAAAAATTTATGTCAAAGATGAACATAATATAACGGTAGATTTTCTACATACACACAGGCCATTCCAAATTAGGGGCCTAGAAATACATCAGAATTTCCCCTAATTATAGGTCTGTTACTTGGATTCTACCCTAAAACAGACTTGATGTTTTCCTCATGCAATGTTACAGAATTTCACTCACATTCTCCTTTTATTAAATATCACAACTAACCTGTAACAGAGGCAGAAGTACCTTGGGACCACTTTTGAAACACTCCTGAAAAAGCCACCCTTCAGGCTAAGTGAAGCAGGGAGCTTTGGGGAGTAACCAGTCTCATTAATATTCAGGACACTTTGTAGTTGATCCTTTTATCAATTATAAGCAATAATCACTATAACTTCAGTTCCCACTCATCATTTGCGAAACGTACATTAGCTTCTAGTAAACTGGCTGGCACACTTCCGGTTGTAACATTTTAAGGCTCTCTGCATTTCAGGATATTTTTTTCCCCTCACTTAACAAAACCTTCCTGCAAAGAGTAATGTTCCTGTAAGAAAAGTGCGTAATCTGAAACACTAAGAAAAAACCCTTTTCTAGACTTCCAAATTTGATTCTTTAAAGTTCTTTTCCAATGTTCTTATTAATACTTATAATTCTGGTTATAGCATAGCAATGCCTCAAAAGCCTTCTTTAATACCTGCTCCCTACACAAATGCAAGTCATCATTTTACTTTACACACATTCAGCTGTAGTAAGACAGCTGAATTTTACAAAGACTACATTCATTCATCTTAAAAGCACAGTTCAGCCCATTATTGTTATAAAGAGAAATAAACAGTACTTAGCATTTTTGTTACGGCTTACAAGCTGAACCTCTTTCTTGTTTTGGTAATTAGACAAAATCATCTTGCGTTATATTTGAAGCTTAAGCACATACAAATGTCTAAATTTTTATACCACAAAGAAACACAGCACAATTAGCATTCCAATTTTTTGCCACACCACCACCCTCTTCAAATAACAAACACAAATAAGTTTTTAGTGAACCTAAAAATTCTATAGGTTCAGGTTAAACAGTTGGATAAAGAATTAATCTGGGAGTTCTATGAATATTCATAATATTAAACAAGGAAAAAATTACAGAAAAAGACAGCTGGCCATTTAATTTACTCAGTTCATCACTGGGATAATATTGACAGCAGCTATGTTGGCACCATGAGAAAAATCAGTACACAGATGCAGAAAGCCAAGGAGCTTTTAAGACTTAAAGACTTTTAAGACTAATAAAAGTGTATTAGTGGTAGCAGAGCAAATGATCATATTAAATTGGGTATGATACTCAACTGTATGTGCCATGACTGAGAAAGAATTGACTGGAGATGTATTTTCACCCCTACGTATGCCTTTCTGAAATACAGAAGGGATTCATTACTCACTGTATTTTAGTAAGGGGGACACATATTAGCACCATGGAGTTTCTACCTCCTTTTCAATTTTTTTTTTTTTTTTTAATATCAGTAATTGTGTAGATTACTTAGAGGCCTTTGATAGGACTGCCACCATACAGGCTCCCAAACACCACCTTAATTTTCTTCCTTTTTCTTAACAGATTGCTAAACATTATCATTTGACAATAAAGCAGTACAGAAGTCTTTCCCCAGTGTTTTTCCTAGTAAGTTATAGTTGTTTGATCCATATCATTGTTTGAAACCTGGAATTCCATTCAAGTTCTCTGCTAGCCAAATTATAACTGTGACACTCCCTAAATAAAAAAATAAAAATCCAGTTCTGTAAAGCATGTAAGAATATTGTGAAAATAGAGAGGTGGCTTATCTACTTCAGTAAACTTACTTCTAAAGCTTTTCATTCTTCGTGTAAAATAGTTGACATTCACTAACAATGACTAAATGCCAGATCTTTTATATCCAGTTCTGGCATTGAATACCTGTGCATCTTACAACCTTAGCGATGAACAGTTTTAAATCTTTGCTGAGTCAAGACCCGAATTCTACTTCCTGCTCATAGGATTTAATGTTTACCCAATAACTATGTAATGGGGGGAAAAAAAAAAAAAAATAAAAAACCAATCTATTGGCACACCCAAGACCTCCTCTCATACTCACTGCATCTCAAGAGTAATGCTCTTTGGTTGCTTTTAATTCTCTCTCAAAATTACTTGTTGCACAGTAATAGACTAATCTGCTGTTTCTGTAGGACACAGGAGTTATTAACTGAAGTCCCTTCAAAAGATGGCAGACTGAAAGATTGGTGTTTCCATTTTCTGTGCAACTGCCCTAAGCAGTAAGAGGTGCCTGCAATCATTATTACTGTCCTTTTAAAGAGAATAAGCTCCTCTCACTTAGGTGTTTACTCTTAGAAAAAGCACGCCAGATTCCTGGCTCCTGAATGAAGAGATACTTCTAATGTACAGCCCTGAGTCAGTCTTTCAAGCCCTGAAGAGATGTAAGATTTCAAACAAAACACTGTACACCTGGCATTTTGTGTTGACTGCTTGCCACAGCCCCTCAATGAGTGTGTAGTCCTCTGACCGTACCTCAGAAAGACAGTTTCTCCATGAACCACAGAGAGCTGAAGTGCTCTAACTAGGCAGACTAGATTGTTCTGCTTAATTTCAGTTAATTAAAATGTGTGCCTGACCATACTTGTTATATCCAGGAAAATCCAGACCATATACAGCAAAGGCAGCCAGTGACAAATATATATTTATTAGGAAAGGACATCTTCAACTCATTTGCATGCTGGTTTCAGCACAGTAACAGATAAGGTAAGCAAAGAAAGACAAAGAAAAACATTTTGTAAATCTGTATTGAAAGTGACACTAAAGGGTATCTAGTAAACAAGAGACAGAGCCATTCAGATTGTAAAGCAGATTAAATTAGCTTCCCAAACCAATACGGTAGCACTTCTGCCATTAATCCATAGTGTAAGTATCAGTCAAAGATTGAGAGGACAATAGAGCCAGTTACTACCAGGCTACAGTCTACAAGCTTTTTAGGTGGGTATCAAGGAATTGATTCGCCACACTGCTGGATCTCAACCAAATAACTGGCCTACCTAAGAAAATTCCTCACAATAAAGCAACTTTATATGACAATTGAGCTACCAGATAAGATATATGTCTATTACATGAAGTGATAATTGACTATGAGAAGCTTTCAATTTAGTAGAAAATTACTTTGTATAAGAGCTCTCCAGAGCCAGTGACAAAGGTTACATTTAGCTCTTTTAACACACAGTAAAACAGAATGAGGCTTCCACTGGCCTCCTGTATATCAAATCATCAAACAATGGAAAGAAAATTAAGTAATGATAGAACTCTTTCTATAGCTTTTCACATTCTGTCCAAAAGATAATTTCCAAAAAAAAGGTGCACTGGGAATAAAATCAGTTGAATCTGAAATTCACTGACAGTATTACTTTTCTCACCAGCTACACATGAAGATTTAACATTAGTGAAGAGGCAAAATTCAAGGAAGTAATAAGAAATTAATACACTAATTTCTTCTAAGTTAACTGTAAAAATAAATCAGAAACAAAATTATTTCAAATCAACGTACAAAAAGAAGAGATCCTTCACCAATTTAAAGACCATTATGAATTATTTACTTGAAATTTTTACCAACTTTATGACAGGAAATTAAAAACTGGAGGATAAATGGGACAAGAAGACAATCAGATAATTGAATCTAAAAAACAGGTTTCAAGGTACTTATCACCTTGAAGCTATACAAAGGTTTTGAATTTAAATCCAAATTGCACCAAGCAGCAGGAAACTATAGATATGCTTCACAAAAACCAGACAAGACTAAGGTGTCAAAGCACTCTTCTAAGAATAGCAAATTCTTCAGCATTTCAGAATTGACATGCTAACAAATGAGGAAATTCAGTTAAGTTGAGCAACATTCAGGTTTTACCATTGCATTTTAAGTTCTCACATAAATTTTATAATTCTTTGTAGTTGCAAAGAATGGAGCTATAACCCTTCATTATTCAGTGGGTTATATCATGTACTTAGTATTGCACACCTTAGAGCAACTTTTCAATGGAAAACTAGAGTGTTACTATTTTCCAAGCCGCTCTTTATATAAAGGGTCTTCAAGTGGAGAGCAATTTTCACTTTTTCTGATTTGCCAGCTAGTATTTTCAAAATGTCTGCATCATTTGTTTGCACATACAGGGAAGGTTATAATTTCTGCATGGACAAGATAACACTCAAAGCAGAAATAAATATGAAGGATCTCAAATTAAATTTATTCAAATGTGTCATAAGATATTTTGCACTGGAAAAGAAGCACATGATAATCTTTGTTTTAACAGCAAAACCATGGGTACTATCAAAAGAGGTGAGAATGAACTGATGTAAAAGAAAACAAGTATTAGCTTCATGCCATTTTTCCTAACACCTGATTTTTCAGACTTCTGAAAGTGATTTATTTTTAGATTGATATTGGAGCTACAGCACTGAAAGTTATTCTATGCATGTTCTCATTTACATGTTTTTAACTCTGGCTTAAACATGCATGAATATTAGCAAGATTGAGTCCTAGGTTGTTTTTCTTTTAAAGCCAGCTGATACTGACAAGTGATAACAAAACAAACAAGTAGAACTGAACAACATCCATTCTGTAAACCACAACATAAAACTAGAAATAGCAGACTTTTGTTTCAAAAGCATAGTGAAACTGATGTATTGGTCAGTTGCTAGTTTAAAAACTAATAACAGTTCTTTCAGCTGGGAGTTGAGTTTACAAAAGAGATTACAAGGAAGAAGTTCTTCCCAATGAGGGTGGTGAAACACTGGAACAGGTTGCCCAGAGAGGTAGTGGAGGCCCCGTCCCTGGAAGCATTCAAGGCCAGGTTGGATGGGGCTCTGAGCAACCTGATCTAGTTAGCGGTGTCCCTGCTCACTGCAGCAGGGTTGGACTAGATGACCTCTAGAGGTCCCTTCCAACCCAAAACATTCTATGATTCTATGATTACAGTTTACAAAAATTTACAGAGAAGTTCCATGCAAATCTTAACAATAAAGCATGAATCTCTAGCAACCTTCCATTTAAAGAGCATCTTTAAGTCTTCTATTTATTTATTTTTGAATACCTTCAGAGAAAAATAACCAAGAAATATTACTGGTCCAGCAGAAAACTAAAACTTTAGCTTCCAGTCCAAAGTAGTTTAGGATTCAGCATTCTCATTCTGGATTTCAGGTCCAATAAGCTAATAAAATATGTACGTATAGATAATATTTTTTTTAAAAAAGAGATAAATGGGCTTTTTTGTTTTAGTTTAATTATGAGATACTATTAGAAGAGAAGGATTACATATCTGAGAAAATGTGGCATTTCTTTCTAGAGAAATTTTCATGAAAAAAAGTCCCAAAAAAATAAACTGAAAAGAGCAAGACACGTGATAATTATGTCAAATATGAAGAAAAGCATGTTTTCAACACAGTTTTTCACCAGCAGGCATAGCCAGAGTACAAACTGCATGTGTTGTACACACTGACAACCCTCAAATCATGTAAACCCTTAAGTTAGCAGTGAGTTAAAATTAATTTCTCATAAAAAGCTACTTGTGTTTAGCCATTTTCGCAGCAGTGACAACAATAAAATATTATATCTAGAGGACCTATCACTATAATATTTACAACATGCAGTATATTTGGTAGCGTTTGTCAGAGCCCTGAGGAACAGAGAGCAAGTTGCAGTAGCAAAATCACAGAAAGCAAAGTACGTACAATTTTAACTTTGCAGTGTTTTCATACTGTCTTGTATTTCCTTGCAAAAATTGTTACATTGGATAACACACTGGTTCTCGATTTCAAGGAACTGCAGGTATAATACAGTATATTATTTCTGCACATTACATAGCATAACACCTTTGAACATTTAGAAGACAGTCAATGCAGAATTTAGCCAGACAGGTTTGGCATTGTTCTCTGAAGATGGCACAAAGTACTGTCTTCGCTGAATGATGAAAGCTTTTGTTTTATTTTGTAAAAATGAAGCTCATGATAGCGGTATGAATGCATAATTCCTGAAATGTCTTGCTTATGACATGCATTTTTCTCCTCATGAAGCAATATTTCTACTGTGGTTACTGAGGGCATTTAAACAAAAAATTTCCTACCGACATTTAAACTTCTATTGTGGGTCCCCTCAGAGCCCAGACTCAGCAGGCTTTAAACATATAAAGACATTCATTCATCATCCTGGAGTACTGAAGGAGCGTTAGGGAAATGCGGGATAACTTCAGGAGTGTTCTTTGTTTTACTAGGGCTGAAATTATTGGCAGTTCAGTATGCAATATTATTTTCTACAGCTTACATTTTACCATGTATATTTTGTCACCGTAGATATCTTACAAACATGATAGGCATTTCAAAAATTCTGTCATCTAATAAGTAAGGATTTCTTCACTGCAGTGAAGAAATAGGAACAAGGTATTCACTGAAATGTAAATTGACATTAAACTTAGAAGTGGCCTCCCAAAAGTAAGATTGAGATGGACTACCACGACAGTGATGAAATAGAGCCTTATCCCTATGTACCCAGTATGCATCTTTTCCCTGGATAAACTGACAAGCTTTTCATGCAGCTAACACTTCTCTTTCACTGGCTTCAAAGTGGCTTTCCAAAAAACCCCAAGCAATATGCTTCTTGTGTTATTCTGAGCAAGTGTGACCGTCGAGCATAATGCTTAAGCAGAGCATAATTTGTGAACTAATGAAGAAACAATTTGGGGCAACAGACTGTATTTTTAATCTTAAAAATACTATCTAGTTACCACATCTTTTCCTCGTGCTTTCCTCTTTTTATGAGAAACATATGAAAGAAGGGCTGATACACAGATTTCACAATAGAACTTTTTCCAGGCTTACACAAAAAGGATTGTCTGACACTCAGATTTGGCTCCCCAAATACCAACTTAGGAGCATTTCTGCAGGGAGGTAAAGGGCAAAGAGACACTCTCAGACAAAGAGTCAGAGAAAAGGATAGCCACTCACAAAGCTCAGGATATAGCAGTCAGGGCTGACCACAGTGAATTCAGTGACAAGTTGTAAATGCAGATAACTAAAATAATAGCAGAAGCACAGTTGCACTTGAGAAACACAAGACCAAAATAGAAGAGCAAGAGGGAAGACTTGCTGGGTGGGTGGAGAAAGTCATTGTAGTTGAATAAATAAAAGCAGCAATAAAAAATTTCCTTAGCAAAGAATTATTTACAGTAGAGAGCCGCACACTATTTATGCTATTAACACATAAGAGTTACTAATATATAAATAGCAAATGTGATCTTCATTATGTGATCTGAAAGCCATGAAATTCCCTATGAGGAATAGATGGTTGAATGGCACGTGGGTGAGTGGGGAAAAAGAAAAAAAAAAAAAAGCAAAAAATAAATAAGCTTAAAGTTTTATTACATTTTCTAAAGTTCTAAATAGGAACAAATATTCTTACATGTTTTATTAGATATGCTGAATATGCATACATCTTGACAAGACAGTGGAATCCTATGTCCATTAAAAGGATAAAACAGAATCTGTACTCATTAAACGCACATTCCATCTAGCACAAGAGAGTCCTGTCCCACGCTCTAACTAGGTCTCTAGCTGTTATGGCAGAACACAGAAGATAATAATGAAACCATCACAAAACCTTCTGCTCACAGAGTAGAGATAATACCAAGCATGAAGCAGAAGTTTGACAAATCTCTCCTCTGGTGGCAAGGCTGGCTAAAGCAGATCCCACCTCCTTTCCCCTCCCAGGAGGGAATCCTACCCTTACTCGGCACCCTCATTTGCACAGGCAAAACTATTTGGGGGCATTGAGGTGATTCAATATGGTTAAAAATCTAGCTTCCCACCCCCCAGAATTACTCTGTTTAGATTGGTTGTGTGTATAGTCCTCTAAATAATTTGACTGAGAAGGTTAGACAGTAGAAATGAATAGCCAAAGAGTTGGAACAATTTAACGTTTCCGTCAAGAAAAATATGTATGGAACCAAGGCTTTGTCTGTCAGGTACAGTTTTTGAAAATCAGCTGCAAATATTCAGCCAGGAAATGAAAAGATTCTATGTGAAAGCTTTACAATGAGGAAAAAAAAAAAAGCAAACTTCAGAGAAAATACCGGTTTTCCTTTCTCTAATAAAGTTTCTCATTCACTGACTGAAGATAGTGACTCTCCCTGTGATTCTTTACCATTATAACAACTAACAGCTGAACCAAAAATTGACAGAATCCTTCACAATATTACTCTACATGACACTAGCAGCAGTGTGAAATTGAGTGTGATCACAGCCCCAGTCAATTCTACTGGTTCAGGGAGTTTTCAGTTTAGGTCAATTTTATCTTCAGATGAGGATCTGAAAATCTTGAATCACAGAAGTAATGACAACAAAGAGAAAAAGACAGTAGGATGAAAGTCTATAAAAAGGAAACAAGGGCAGAAAATTTTAGAAATTGCTAAAAGCTCTTCCAATCCTCCAAGAGCACGAGTCCACACAGCACGAGGAAAACTCCGTGCATATAAAGAGTAGTTCTCCCCGACCTAGCTTAAACCCAAATAATCCATGTACTGATTAAAATTCAGACACTCACTCCATATCCTCTACAGCACATCACAAGCTCTTCAAGAGGCAAACTTCATACCCAACTTAGTACTTCTTACTCAAAAAAAAAAAAGTAGAGGTGGAGGTTTTTTCCATTAAAAAAAAAAAATCTTCCCCCCCCCTTCTTGACTAACCTCTTTGTCCCAAGAACTTCTGACAAGGTAGTATTTTAAAGCCTTATGTATCTGGTCTCTCTTCTCATCACTCCTCCTTTTTCTTCTTTATGTTAAATCCTATCCTCACTCCTGCAGTTCCTACTAAAGAATAACTACTTGTCAGCCCCCTTGATTGCTGTAACAGCTGTTGCTAGTTTGCCAATCAGTCCCATGCAATCTCCTCTCACTCTCTTTGTGTAGTTTCTTCCCCAATTTTTGCATGAGAAATCAAAGAGCATATCTGGGTGAATACTCACAAAGTTACAAGTATTTACTAGCAAGTATAAGGAAGGGTGGTAAAACCTAACCCTTATTCTACTTGTGCCTCAGTGTTGCTAATCCTAGCTATCACTGAAGTAAACCCTAAAAAAAAAAATCTTCATGCTACAGCACTTTACAACAATCTACAATTCCTCCTCCCAGAGACATGTAAGCCACAATAAATCTTTTGCAAAGTGAAATAAAATTAATTAGTCTAGCAGTTGCAAATGAACATATTTTACTTCCTGCTGCAATGGAATAGGAATACATATGCAGCTTAGTCTGAAAGGCAGCTAAAAATCCAATTAAATTAACGAGGAAAACTCCGTGCATATAAAGAGTAGTTCTCCCCGACCTAGCTTAAACCCAAATAATCCATGTACTGATTAAAATTCAGACACTCACTCCATATCCTCTACAGCACATCACAAGCTCTTCAAGAGGCAAACTTCATACCCAACTTAGTACTTCTTACTCAAAAAAAAAAAAGTAGAGGTGGAGGTTTTTTCCATTAAAAAAAAAAAATCTTCCCCCCCCCTTCTTGACTAACCTCTTTGTCCCAAGAACTTCTGACAAGGTAGTATTTTAAAGCCTTATGTATCTGGTCTCTCTTCTCATCACTCCTCCTTTTTCTTCTTTATGTTAAATCCTATCCTCACTCCTGCAGTTCCTACTAAAGAATAACTACTTGTCAGCCCCCTTGATTGCTGTAACAGCTGTTGCTAGTTTGCCAATCAGTCCCATGCAATCTCCTCTCACTCTCTTTGTGTAGTTTCTTCCCCAATTTTTGCATGAGAAATCAAAGAGCATATCTGGGTGAATACTCACAAAGTTACAAGTATTTACTAGCAAGTATAAGGAAGGGTGGTAAAACCTAACCCTTATTCTACTTGTGCCTCAGTGTTGCTAATCCTAGCTATCACTGAAGTAAACCCTAGCTAGCCAATATTTATACATTAAAAAAAAAAAATCTTCATGCTACAGCACTTTACAACAATCTACAATTCCTCCTCCCAGAGACATGTAAGCCACAATAAATCTTTTGCAAAGTGAAATAAAATTAATTAGTCTAGCAGTTGCAAATGAACATATTTTACTTCCTGCTGCAATGGAATAGGAATACATATGCAGCTTAGTCTGAAAGGCAGCTAAAAATCCAATTAAATTAACACTAGCTTTTAAGTGAATGGGCAGTATCTTCTTACCCACAGTACCTAATTCACAGGCTACCCTCTGCCCACACCCTCAATTAGCAGCAGACTTGCTGAAATACCAAAAAAAAAAAAAAAAAAAAAAAAAAAAAAACAAAACTCTATTACTATCACCTCTTCTCTCCAAAGCTTGATTTCCCCTTAGACCATCAGCTAGTCCGTTTCCATTCCCATCCCTGTATTGCATCCCCTTCACTGTAGCAAATAGTCAGAAATATTTAAAAATTACCTTGACAAGATTTGTACGTCCCTTGGATGCGGTCTTTTACTTCAGTGTAACACAATTAGGTTCAGTAATCTCTTCTGTCCAAGCACAAGTTATATCCCAATGATTTACAGGGGTTAGTATGTAAGTGAAACTGTACTATATACAGTTGCTGAGGTATGACGCATCGCCAGTCAGAGATCCACCAAAATGGAAATTAAAAGTCGTCAGTTTCCAAAGAGAAAAGTATTACACAGATTTTGCTTCTGATAAAAGATTACGCTTCATATCTCTTGTTATATCAAGTTGTAGTCCTAAAAATATGAGTAGGACTCATCATCAGATTAAACATCTATGTAGTGTCTGCAGGAACAGGGCCTAAATGGGTTTTATCAGTCATAATGTTAGATGGCTGTCACTGCATAAATCAGTGCAATTTCAGATAATTTTGTTAACAGTTCAAATGCTTTCATCTGACATCGTACCTATAATGGTCAGTCTACCATAAAGTGGAATTAGCTGCCAAGATAATGTCTCTCAGAGCTGAGTTGGAGGTGTTTCAGCCCAAACTTCAACAAGCTTCACTCCTACTGTGGCCTAGGGGCACTGCCCACTGTCAATTAGCACATGCTTCACCCTTCTTTCTTCCTCACCCCACTTGCTCTGGAAGTGGGTAAGCATGAGCTCAATCCTTGCTGGCTGGCTGCCTTCCCCCCATTGTGCCCTGCTCCCTGCCCTCGGAAATGGTTGATGTTCTTTTGAATATCATTATGGCTACATCGCAATGTTACCCTGTCCCAAGGGAGGACACGTTTACAATAAAAAGGTAGAGATCGGTGTGAGAACAGTATGTCGGCCAGAATGATTTGTCACGCATCTCTTCAGAGACTAAATCAATGTGATTTTTAACACTACTTTAAAGATGGAATGATTCCTGAATAAACAGAGGAACTGTCAATGCATAGGTGTCTATCAGAAGGGAAAAGCAACTTGGCCACTTCCCTTTTTATGGTCAAAATGCTCCTATTCTAAATATTCCATATGGGTCAAAATCATGCACAGCAGCACAGCCACAAGTCTGCCCTCTACAGTTCTGCACTGTCAAACAGTCCTGATGGCATATCCTGGAATACAGCTAACCTTTCTTGCTTTCTCCTCCCCTTGGAGGAAGCAAAAGCTTCAGCTAGCAAAAGTCTGGAGTACTGGCACGGGCAAGGACCGGAGTAGAGAACCACTGTGTGTGTGACCCTACAGATTTCTGTAAACCATCCCTGCATTCAACTAATGAAGGGAAAGCGATGTTGCTCTCATTAGACTGCTACAATAGAAACATGATGAACAGATCTCTCTATGGGGGATTATTTAAGGCTTTTGCAGAAACACTTCCCATTGAACAGACAATGCTGAAATACGCTTGTTTTCTGAAAGTGTGTCTGCTTAGCCATGGAACTTACATTCAACAGGAGACCATTACGCTGTCATAACAGTCGATTCCACTTACATTACCTCTTAATTAACACTGGAACATTTAGCAGCTATTAGAAGAGACATTCTCAAGAGTTCTAGATTTCAGCGGAGCTCACAGGCAGACTGCCTTTAGGTACTACGCTGCAATAGTTTAAGATTAGAGATGCAATTTGAATTAACAAAACTAATACCATCTTTGACTCATTCATGTTTCTAGAGGAAAAGTATTTGCAAATACTCCATGCTGATCTTTCTACGTGCTATAGTTAAAACACTTCCCATGCTTTAAAAGAATCTTTGCAAATTCTTTCTTACCTTATAACAGATGTACTGTTGGGGGCACAAGGTACTAGATAAATTAAATCTTTAAAGCAATTTGTAAAGCAGATAGATTCTCTCTCTTGCTGACGTTTTTTAAATAAGAGACTGCTTTTCACATAGAAATCATATATAGGCACATGTTTAGATATGTATCAGTGCATATGTATGTGCTAAACCAAGCTCAGTCTCCTCTGTATGACAAAATATTAGTCATCAAAAAACCCCTGGTCCTAGAGTATCCATGATTAAATTGCTGAACTCATAGTCCAGAAGGAACAGGTCCACATGTAAAACTTAGTTTCTTTATGGACCTGAATGAAAGAAGACAATTTCAGAAGTACGAATGTATTCATATCATAACAGAGCTGCAAGTCAAGTCTTGTATGAAATTATCTTTATTGCACAAATAAAAGTGTAATTTAATGCTTTAGTCATTCTGATAATTTGCAGACCATGACTCTACAAAGCCAATAGAATTTACTAGTTTATAACTTCAGTTGCTATCTTTAATACAGTAAAACACTTTAAAAGTGTTTAAAAAAGTCAACATCTATGAAGCCAACATATTTTTTTAAAAACCAGAAGTATTGGCTTCCAGAAGTCTGACTCCAGCATCTATCACAGGTAGTAATTATTTTATTAGCTACACTAGAAATATTCTCAGATAACTGAATTTCATAGCCTGTTCACTTCAATGCATTAACAAATAGTTTGCATCTCCACTTCTTAAATATTTGTTTTACCTGGAATGATTTGTCACGTATGCTGTAGCTTCAAAGTCAGCCATAGGGTATTTTACTGTCACAGCAAAGGCATGTGCCCAGAAGTTGGCATTCCTCCATTTAACAAGCAGTATCAATATGGTAATTACGGGATTTAAGAACTTCTTCCTTCCCACCACCCCCCAGTACTAAAAATCCATTTTTCAAGATCAAAGTTTTGGGATTTTATATCCATATTGAGCTGCAAATTTAGTGAATACAACATTTCTGGATATACTACATGTAAAACATTTGAATGTAACTTTTGGAAGTGTCATAAGAGTAGACAGGTACTTTCAACCTACCAAGGACATTAAGTTTAACATTAGTATTGCAAATGTTAGGATGAAATAAAGACTTCAAGAGGTATAATTTGGAAGCAATACAGAAGAATATGCTTAATAATGCTGGGGAATCTTCTTGCATAGATTTACCGATAAAGAGTTGGGAAAAATCAGGTGAAAAAATATGTAGATGTTATAGAAGAAAAGCATCTGTTTCATTAAGGTGGATTTTTCATGCAGAGCTCATTTTCTTTTAAAACTTGTGCTGGTATAATTTTAGTTAAATATATGGAAAATACACAAACACAACTCCCCAAAACAGCTTTATACAACCCAGTATGTCATGGAAAGCCTTTTTTAATAATCCTTCTGGCTTGGGGTAGGGGTTTTTCCCCTCAAAAAAAACCAAACCACTCTTCAGCATTTTCTCACACTCTGTGTTTTATCAAAGACACTCCACAAATTCAGATGTCAGACATCAGTGTTTTGTAAATCTTTGATAACACATTCAGCTATCTATTTATCAGCTGTGTGGGAAGTCATACCTCTGTTTTGGAGGACACCCAGCCTTAACATTAAACCCCACCTTCATTCGAGTTAACGTTTTTACAAGAATTGAGGAAAAAATAGGTCCATTATTCTGATTTTTAGAAAAATGCTCATAAGAAATATCTGAATACTTTGGCATGCAAGAATAAGGAAAATGACTAACAAACGTATCTGTAATAGTGAAAAGAGCAAGGTTGGGATACAACACAAGAAGATTCCTAGGTGACAACTGCAGCATCGGACACGAGAAGAAAATAGACTCGTTTTACAGTTGTGAATATAACTTTTGTGAAACTCGGCATTTCCACTAACTCAGGAGACACACACTCTAAGCCCTTTTAGTATTTAAACCAGCGTTTCGGGACTGAATAAAGCGTAGGTATGTAAGAGCCCATTTAGAATTTTAATTATGTTTTATTCTCTACAGTAGTTCTTAAAACAGAATATCCTATTTAATTTGTTAAATTTAATCTCTTATTTAATTCCATTTCTGGCATTTTCCTTAAGGAATGTCTTTGATGAAGACAGTGGGCAACGTTTTCTCTGTGAAAAAAAAAATACAGCAAGTGTAAGATTACATCGTGTTGCTTCTTGTTATGCCAACTTTATTACACATTACACTGACAAAACTTTTAAAACAAAATGCAACAAGTTTATCCAGTTACTCTCAGAGTTTCGCATAGAACATTTCCAAGCTATGCAAGAAATACGAGAGAAGTGGAGAACAAAGTTTAACCGCACAGTTGATTCATTTATTGCTTTGTTATTGAAGTACAGTGTTTAAACTGGTATGGTATTATTACCAGAAAAAACACTACATGAGCCGTTTAGTTTTTAAAGGATGACGAGAGGAGTGTTGTTACACCATCCCTGATCCAGTCTTCACAATATTAAATGCTATTTCCTACCAGTGTAAGTGGCATAAAGTGACATAAGACTCAAGCTCAATTATCAATTCAGTCAAATGATGTCAGTAAAAGACAGAAGATTTTGCTGGACAATGTGTAAAATATTGCCTCCCCTTCGATTTGGCATTACACAAATTTCTAAGGTGTTTTAGCTGTATTTACCTATCAAAGGAGAAGTGACGAACATCCAGCCTTCTCTTAGCCGATGCTCTAAAACTGTGCAAAGTCTGTCCCAGAGCTGCTGGCCAAGCTAACAACTTGAATTACCACAGCCCTTTCAGAAGTGTTACCATCATTGCAGTATAATTATTAAATATTCCAACACCCTATTCAGTTCCCTGGAAGAGTGGAGCTTACTATTTTAAGAAAGCCTGCCTATTTAAATGTCATTAACTATCCAATTAGTACAGTCTGCTCCTTGCGAGCTGCAGAGTACTGGGATAATCTTTTAATTGTTAAACGCTATTGAATAATTTCAGCAATTACGCTTTTATACATTCTGTGATAATTAAGACAGACTACCCCTAGAACCTCTTTTTTTTTTTTTTT
>NW_009260268.1:2021104-2063241 GCF_000687185.1 Egretta garzetta | reverse complement strand
CGGGAGCGGGAGCGGGAGCGCGTGCGGGGGAGGGTACGCCTCTCCCGCCGCGTGCGCCTGCGGGCACGCTCGCGTGTATGTAAGTGCCTGTGTATGTGTGTTTACGTACGTGTGTCTCCGGTAACGTTGCACGAAGCTTGTTTTCGAGGAGACTCCGGGCTCGCTAGCCGCAGTGTACTTTGTGTGCATCGCTTTCGCGTTGTGCTGTGGCTTACGCGTGACCAGTGCCGAGCAAGCTTTATTTCACCTCTTGTCTTGCCGGCTGCTGAATTGCTGTTCTTATTGCCCTTTTCCTCCCCCGCCCCCCAAATCCACATGCAACTCGAGCAACACAGTGGGTCTCACCTGTCCGTTCCTTAGGGCCAAGTACACCACTGCGATTATCGCAAGGAGAGGGGGAACATAAGTTAAAAGCTGCGGAGGTGCGACTGCATGAAGGATTCCCTTCACTGCTCCTGCAGCAGCATCCGTCCTAGCTCAGCTTCTCATTGCAGCTGTCAGTGGAAAAAAACGTTTCTGTCCCACAGTGGCTGTTTTTATCCCGCTGTACACACACGTGACGGACAGAATATTGACATGCTTGTGCTTCTCTCCCATGCCTCCCCCTTTAGAAATTAGGGTTCAAATTAGAGGTCCCAGTAGTAGAAGGCAGAAGTGTAAAATCTGCAAAGTTGGTACAAACTCTTCCAGATACTCTGTTGGGGGTGGGGGGTGGTGTTATTTGTTAGGCTGGTTTTTCCCGGATAAAATTCCCACCTTTTTTTCTCTGGCAGTAAATAGACAGTCTGGATCTTCTTTTTCGCTCCCAGGGAAAGAAAAATACTTACAGCACTACAATAAACAAACAAGGAAATCAGAAATGTGTGTAGAGAATACACAGTTATTCAATGATATTACTGGGCAATAAAGCATAAATTATTTCCCTCTCTCTCTTCAGGTGACAAGATGTAGAGATGTAAAGATTGCTTTTATCCTAAGTCGGTCAATGAATTTATGTAGATTTGTCATTTCAAACAGAGGGTACAAATCTTTCTTTGTGCAGAAACTCCGTAATTCTACCTTTGTCAACTGAAGACAATAAACTAGAAAGATTAATGTACATTTTGTCTTCAGTAGTAAATCCTATTGTCAAATGGGGCAAACTTTTTATTCAAAGAATTGGATCAATAGTTGACTTTGTTTTGAAGCGTTTATTTAAGAAGCTACTTAAAAAGAATGAAGTTCATGCTCTTAACATCCTTAAAGAAATCTCTCAAAGGCAATTATTCTGTTTGCCAATCTAGCGGTCACTGCCATGTAGCAACAAAAAGCATGAAAGCTAGATGTGGAAATCCCTTTGGGTTCAGACAGTGCTTTCTCAATGGAAGAAGAACAGTAGGAAATTAAAAAGTGAAATGCACTTTAAAAAAATCTATTTGAATATTTTAAACAGCTTGCTTTGAATAGGTGAATTTTCATCTCTAACCAGTAAGCTTCAAGGTCAATGAAATGCAAATGACAGATGCATTCCATGCCTGAAAGAATGCCACCAACTTGAGGTAACATTTAGTAAGCGATATTTTAAAAGTTGGCTGACTGTTATTTTAATCTCTAAACGCTCAGTGTTCAGCACGTGCTGGTTCAGAAAAGCACAGAGTGTCTTTCGCTGGAATAAACCACTATATTTTCAAAATATGGGAGATTAACAAAGACGCTACTTTACTAATGATGGGCCTGTAACAACACTTGTCAAAGTCAGTGAAAAGACCCTCAGTGATTTTGGCTAAATTTAGTTTGACGCTTACACGGTAATAAACTATTTGAAATTTGAGCTCTTTCACAGATCTTAAAAAGCAGTTTATCTACAAGTAAACTGAGACTCTCTTATTTTTACGTGGATTCTAGGAAAAGGAAGCACTATGTAAAAACAGCAAAGCCCCTAACAAGACTGATCATATACTAGCATATCTGCTTCCTTAGGCAGATGGATCCACCTCAACAGGACTTTGATTTGACTAAGTCAAGCCTGTAATGAATTTGGTGGCTACTTCATATATTGAATGTTCACCTGAGTTATGCAAGCAGAATATTATTCAGTGTTCTGGAGTCGTAGCTGAGAAATGTACAAGAAGGCTGAGAATAAATACCTAAAAATAAGAAAACTAGGAGGAAAAAAGGGCATAGAAAGAGAAAGGAAAAAGAGGAAGCAAAGCTGTGTTTTCTAAAATTTCATATTGTGTTGTTTACTTGCCTTTATTTGGCTTCTTTCATAATTTTAATCCCTGTGATTTTACACTTGGCATTTTGGTGTTTTAAAGCGTCTCAATTCATGATTGCTAAATAAAAAAAAAACTGCAACCCCCACTGCCACCCACCAATGCTGATACAATCTTAAAACTAGCTTGCTTTCTTCTAATATAATGGCCTGTTGTCTGTCTGGACTCTTAAAATCCTACGTCTAAGGGCTTAAAGAGCTGCTAATATTACATGTAGCTGCTGATAATGCATCCTCTGCAGTATGTTGTACTTCAGAAATGCATCTAAAGATCTCAGCAGAAAATTAAACTCGTTAATGTTTTCAGATATTCAAATTGATCAAATCTGAGCAAGTTCTCTTTAAATATCAAGAGACAGCTCATCAGGAAGAAGTTTCTCCAAAACAAACACTGTTTTCTACCCCCAGCCATTTTATCTGTGCGGGAGGCTTTTTACAAAAGAGATGGATTTTTCTTCCACAGCTGAACAGGCAAGTTTCCACTCCTTTTTCAATTTGTTTTCAGGTAGCTGAAATGCCTTTGATCACAATTTATAAATATGTCAGGCAAAGCTGTGAGTAAACTAGCAAGAATATATTGGACAGTTTGAGTTTTAAAATTGTGTCAAAAATCATATGCTGGTCTGTGTGATAAAGAACCAAGAATTCTACATGAGTGCATGTTAAATTTATGGGTGGAAAACATTTAATATATTATGAAATCTTACCTAATTATTGCAGCCTTATAAAGATTTAATGAGTAGGTGTTTCAGCTAGCCAGGATTTGGAATATTTTACTACTGTGAGCATTTCAAAGGCAAGAAAAGGTAGGAATTCTCCTGTTTTCAGACCCGAAAGGCAAAGCATTGCATTTACCTTCGCTTGTCCAAGGATTACTGGAGAATTCAGTCGTTGGCCTGTTCTCCACTTTCTGTAAACAAAGTTGAATATAAGTAACTGATTAGGAGAAGTGTGCTAATGTTGCATATTTTAAAAGAAATGCATGTCAATAAACAGGTCTGGAAGAGGGGAAAAGCATCATAAAGACAGGAAAAGACAAAATCTGTAGCCTTTTAAGAAAATGTTGATACTCCTAGGCTGCTGCATTCGAGGAAGATGATTTGCTTCCCTGTAAATTAAGCTTTTAAGTTGAGGTGATATGGGTACACTTGAATGATAAGTTCTGGGTCTGACCACCACTTGTTTTTCCTGTTTGGTTAGGGGAAAATTATTTATTCTAAGGAAACATACAGCCACAGGTGAGGTCAGTGGCTTCCAGATAAACGAGAAAGAGCAGCTGCCTTTGGTAGTGGGAGTTGTTTACAGACCGTTTCTATTCTGGTAACTGAGAAGATCTGCATCTTCTGGCCTCATCACTGTTTACAGCTTCCTCAAGGCGGGCAGCAGAGGGGGAGGTGCGATAGGACACAAGGAAATGGAATGAAGTTGCATCAGGGGAAGTTCAGATTGGACATTAGGAGCAGTTTCTTCACTGAGAGGGTGGTCTGTCACTGGAGTAGGCTTCCCAGGGAAGTGGTCATGGCACCAAGCGAGTCAGAGTTCAAGGAGCATCCAGATGATGCTCTTGGTCATCTGATTCAGTTTTAGGTAGTTGTGCAAGGAGCAGGGAGTTGGACTTGATGATCCTTATGGGTCCCTTGCAACTTGAGATATTTTGTGATTCTATTCTATGAAAGATAGGGACGTCACATCAGCTGTTGTCGTTAATGTAACTCTAAAACATCCACATATGGCCCCATGTCACCTGTGTCCCTCAGCAGCCAGGAAAAGCTTCTTCATCTGCATCAGATGCATTGGTAAATTTTTTTGTATGTCATAAAGGGAGCTGAAAAGAGTAAAAGAGTGGGTTTTTTTATATTTTGGGGATGCTTGAATACCATTCACTGCTGTAGTATGTTGTAATTGTCGTGATTATCTGGCATTTGTGCAGAGAAAAGCCCTGCTTGGGTCAGAGCCATAGAGCTGAACCAAAAATCTTCCAAAGTGATGTGTGTATGAGCATGTTGATGGGTGGCCTACTGCTGCAAACACGTCTGAAGTGCTGAAGTTGAAACTGATGTGAGCTGGGTTAGAAATGTTCTGCTGATCCTAAGCAGTGTGCTTTTTCTGATTTGGAGTGAATCAATGCTTATAATCCTCTCTGTAATAGAACATCTTGGGTTTTCCTCTTTTTTTTTTTCAATTTCTGTCATGACATGCCTCTGATTGGGCAGTCATGCATAACAGGCAGATATTTGTACTGTGTCTTGCCAGTTGAGCCTTTTCAACCATACATTGTCTTTTAAAAATATTTGGTACCATAAATGTTCAGAATAAACTTATCTTCTCTTAGTGGTATTTTTTATTCATTCAGCACTCAGGTATTTTCTGCTGGCCGTGTAAATATTGACATAAAGATATACACCCTATTAAGCAAAGACACAAAAAAGTCTTGCTCCTGGAAAGGTTACTTGATAGAAAGGCCTAAGAGAAGATGAAGATAACCTTTCTAATTCCCTGGAATAGGGAAATAACCAAAAGTGAAAGACATTCGCTGTAATTTCCAGGTTAGTCGGTACAATATAATAGGACATGGTGAATGCTGACAGTTTAACTGCACTTAAATGTTCTCAGGAAGAAGAATATAGAGAAAAAAAAACATAGACAACATCTTTGACTTGAGATGTACTGCCAGATGTTGGGAGTGTTTTCAAGGAAATCACTATGTGCTTATCTACACTTAGACATCACCTTAGGCAGCAAACAGCATTTTTACAAGAGGGGGTATTGGATGAGAGGCATCTTTGATTTGGTCCAGTCTGGCTGCTCTTACGTGGTTTTGGAACGTCTTCTACAGTTCATACTGGAATAAATGATGCTATTTCATTGTCATAGTCCTATTGAGTGTTTTATAATAATATACACACTTCAGAAAAAAAAACCCCACATTTAGAAAAAGTTAGCTTCAAGGCTTCAAAGGATTATGAACTTAAAAAATCAAGAAGTTGCAATGGAAACTCTCTATCACTGTAATAGTAAGAACTGATGTTAATAAGCAAAATTTAAAGATGAAAGCTCATATATAATAGAGATGTCTGGAATAGATACCTGAACAAATTAACTGAAAGAGAGTTTAACTGTTAAAATTACTTGTCTGAAATAATACGTCTCACAACTGGAATTTCAATATAGTGATAGATACTTGACATTTATAGGTGGAAAAGAAAATGTTTGGGTTTCTACTGCTTTTCAAAAAGACGTTATAATTTTCATTTTAGGTTATTTTGCTTTGCCTTCTGAAATTATTGTACCTATTGGCTTCATATCAAGGAATTAAACCACTTGTTACACTTTTTTACATTCAGCACTCTTGATCTGAAACTAATAGGTTTTGCAGGCTTGTGGTCTGTATTGCTCCAGTGTACGCAGCCAAATAGCTGCTAAAATGAACTGTTTGCAGAGTTGCATAAATACACGTGACCCATGTATATAGTGAAGTTTTAAAAAACTAGATTGCCACAGAGAGGAACTGCATTCTGAAATATTCATACTGTTGATGTTTAAAACTACTTTGTTTTTCAATTCCTAGTAATCCCTTCTCTGCTCATGGACTTTCTAGTCTGCAAACATTTATGCACGTGCTCATTTTTTTTTACCTGAAATTTTATATTTAGACTATTAGTTTGTAGCTATGGGGGGAAAAGATGGTTATAAAACTTACTCTTCTAAACCTAAAATATATGATTTTTATTTTTATTTTTAATTCCTTTCTTTCCTTCCTAAGAAAAATGGAATCACTGTTTGGGAATTCAATTTAGGAGATGTATAGCTAGATACTCTACATGCACTCATTCCACTTTGGACTTTATTGGGCTAGATAAAGATGAATTAATCATTGTAATGGAAGTTTACAGTTGCCTAGGGACCAGTAGTTTTAAGTTGATGGTACTGACTGTTGGTAAACAAAGGAAGGTCCTTAGCAATAATGTGGAGAACTGATACCTCAGAGAGGCTAATTTCTCAAAGTTAAACTTGTTCTGAATGACATTCTTTGGAGATAAAAGTGTAAGTTCCTATGAGATTGTGACTGAAAGGTAAATTAAAGAAGAGGAAACTTAGTAGCTAGCCAAATAGCCACTGTACCATGACTGAGAAAAACTAGTTCTAAAACCCCAACTTTGTTTGGTGACAATATGAGGACGCTAGTTAGGAAAAGACATGTGTATAATATCACAGCGGGAAGGCAAGTATAATTTGATATGAACTAGAAGCTATGAATTATAGTGGAAGTGAGACCAGTCCTTGACTTAGCTAAGGACACTAGAATATCTGTTACATTATATTAGGGGGAAAAAGGAGTATCTCCTTATATGTATAAATGGCAGCTTTAAAAGTTTAAGAAAATCAAATTGCTAGTAATGACAGGAAAAAAAAGAAAGTGTTCAATATCTATTTCTTTCCTGTTTCTGGAAAGAAGTAGGAGAGTGCACTCATATTCCATAATGATGGTGAAGTATTTTCCAAGCAATTACTTTCTAAGGAAAGCATTAAGCAGTATTTTTATGATGAATATTTGAAAGCAGCTGATTCAGATGAACTGAATTCAGAAGTAGATATATACTGTATTCATTTTAGAGGAATCTTGGAATACTCTAGAAACTCCTGGAAGCAGTGAATGTAATACTAAAGCTTAAAAAAAAAAAAAAAAGAAACCCAAGCAACGTGACCCATGTAAAAGAGAAGCTAATAGAATGGTGAGGTGGGTTTCTATACATAACAGTTCAAAAGCTTTGAATACAGAGCATTACTGCCAGAATTCAAGGCAGAACGTTTTTGGAAGATAAAGTCTTGTCAAACAAATGTGAATTCTTTCTTTGAGAATGTTAAAAGTTTGGCTGATAAAAGTAAGTGCTTTTGTACAGCTGCCTATATAGTTGTATGCTTAGAAATTAGATACATAAGTGACACTTTCAAAATTGGGATTGTACCCTTGAAAATAATTAAAAGGTCATAAAAATAGGTAATTAAATCACTATTATACACACACACATGCACACTACCATGTTGCATTTAAAAGCATTTTTCTCTTTATTTGTTATAAGTAGAAATAAGTAGTGGTTAGGAGAATAGAGATTAAATTGTTCACATGTATAGTATAGATAAAGCTGATAAAAGAATGATATACCAGCTCCTTATGCCCACACAATAAAATGAAACTGAAAAGTAGAAATCTTACAGAAAAGAGCCGTAAGTGCTTGGAAACTGGAGAAAATGGCTAATGCAGAGTATTTAAAGAGATAAGTTAGCTGGTAAGAGAGGAAAATATCAGATACTAGTGAATTTTTCAGTCTAATGGAGAAGGCTTCATAGTATTTCTTGAAATTGTCACCAGAACTTGTCAAAATGTAAATACAGTATGTATTTTTCATTATGAGATCAACTATAAGAACAAACTCCCCAAACCAATGATAAATTCTGCGTTCCTTCAGGTACTCAAAATCTGGATCTGTCTTCTAATCAGGTGCAGATTATGCTTTAACCAAATAGAACATTTAAATTTAGATCTGAGGCGAATACAATATACCTGGTTCTTTCTGTCCTTGAATACTCTGATCAATGTGATTTTTAAGTATACAATTTTATTTGTTTTAAAATAAGTCTGTGTGACTCAGGTTTGCAGAACAATATGTTAACACACGTTATTTAGCACCAAATTTGCGTGTAACACACTTGTCCTGTACTGATATGCATAACACTAGTATTTTCACTTCATGCTCTCCTTTCACCTTCTAATATTGCCTTAACTAGTTAAAGATTTTAGAAGATTCTAAACCTTTCATATGTATAAAACTGGTCAAAGTTATGTCCATATATTCTAATATTAAATTGAAATAGGTACTAAATATTCTAATATTACATTAGAATAGATACTAAATTATTTTATAGATATGTTAAAGTTTTAAATCGAGAGGTACTTTATTACATTTTGGAATTTTAGAGCAAGGACTTGTGCTAGAGGATTATAATTTCCCTTTTAATAATGTGAAAGTAAAAATTACATTATTAGATCAGATCCTCGTAAGATTTTTTTCACTCTCATTTTCTATCAGCAAGAAATATACTGGATAGTTACGTAGTAACTTCCCCATAAAGGACGTTATTTATTGTGCTGATACCTCACCCTCACTAATGAACAGCCAAGGATACCCAATAGCCGTGTGTAAAATCATGGTTTACTTTGCCTCATTTGTATTTCTTTCTTATTCCCATCAAGATATTTTTGCCCTGTGTTTTCTAAGTTTCTGTTCTTCATACCACCCAGCTGAGGTGTGTACCTGTCCTACTCAGTCTGAGATAAACAGCGAAAAATGGGTTTCTACCTAGACAGTGTTTTGACTGAACTAAATAAGCTCTGACGAACAGCCCCCATGGCTAATCTGCAATGCTTTGGATTTTTATACTGTTTTCTAATCCAACATAATCAGTCTATTTCCAAGCCTTAAACATTAATTTTCCGATTATATTTTCCATGAGTTTTAGCAATCTGAGATCTTGCTACCCAAATGAGATCCTTGCCATGTTTAATGTTACATAGTGATGGGCTTGTGATAACAGCTTTCTTGACCAATGTGGTCCATGTAAAATAGTGTGTCAGCTGAGAGAAGGAATTTCTGTTCATGACCTCTGAGGGCAAAAAAGCTGTTTTCCTCCAGAAGAAGGAAGGTGCCTTTCCTCCTTCCCTGAATGGACATGATTTTGTCATTTGCCGAGTTTCTACCTGTGTTACTTGCCAGAGGATTCAGCTTGCTTGTGCAAGCTCACCACTAAACAGATTACAAGGTTGACAAGCAACATTTTTCCTTTCTTATGGTAACTGTGACAAATACAATTATCCATAGTTACATCTTACTGGTTTTATCCTGTTCTTTTATGTATATTCCTACTCTTCTACTATGAAATTGTAATGCACTGAATTGCATAAGTCAATTATGCATTTTGTTTAGACACATGTTTAAATGTAGATGTGTTTATATAAATGTCTCTCTGTTTTCCTTTTGTTGCCTTTCAATGTCAATGAACCTTTCTATGTTCCCTGTAGAAAGGAACACCTGATTTCTTGTGTATAGTTTGCCAGAGGACCTAAAGAAAATTAGCAGTCTTAAATCTTTTATTTAAAATTCCTTAGACACTTGAAAATGAAACTTAAAAGGTTAAAGTCACATAAGTATATTTGGAAATGCTGCTCTGCCTGTGTGATACCTGTTGTTCTGTATGGTTTCATTGTACACCCTTGCACTAAGAATCTTTATTGTGTCTCCTTAAAGAAAAATGTTTCAGCATACAGCCTTCAGTTCTAATCCCCTGTTTGTGCTCTATCTTTTTCAAGGTGGGATAATCAGTACTGAAGTTCACGTGCTGGGGGAAGAGTGACATCAAGGAACATTTTAAGTTGTTGGGTTTTTTAATACATATACACACATATGTATGTGTATAAATATATTGCACTACTTACCTATAGATATTTGTTCTTTTGTTGTTTGGGATTTTTATTTTTTTTTAATGCTACAGGATTTTGCAAAGCTTTACATGCCATTAGCCAAAATCTAACACTGTTTTTTTTTTTCAGCTGAGTCACTGTAGATAATTATAACCATTATAACCATCCATTGTTTGTGGGTTGCTTAAAATACTGCTCCTAATATATATTAGCTCATCCTTTAACACTGAATTTCATTTGTTTTCTCCACTCACCTACCATCCTGACATTACAGCTCAAACAATTCTATGTCCTCTGCAAATTTCAATATGTGCTTGACCCTTTACAGGAATAAATATGTAGTAAATAAAGTGTTAATTAACACGCTAACCATGGGAGAGAATGAAAACTGATGATTTAATTTCTCTTTTTTTCTGTCTCTTTCCAATTAACCAAGGCTTAATCCACGATAAAACTTTTCCTCTTGTCCCATGAGAAGTCCTAGGTTTTACTGTCAAGAATTTCTGAAAATAAAAAATTATAGTTATATTTTTATATCATTTAATATTTGTATATTATATGATATGACAGTATATACTTTAGCTCTCCATAGTAGAAGATATTCCTATTACACTAGCACTGTACAAATTAGGCAGAAATTCATAACTGGTTTTTAATATTTTCCTATATCACACCCTCTTAAAGCAATCATTTTTGACTGCTGGTACCCATGATTTTGGAGTCATAGCTAGCATAGGATAAGTAGATTTGCTACCCTGGAGCCTTTTTCATTTTCTGTTAACTACTGCATTAAAGCTCACAGTTCAGCCAGATGACTCCGAGGCTCCAGCAGAACTCGTGAATAACTGTATCTAGGCCTAATGAAGTACAGCTTTTCAATTTATCTGTTTGTTCCAGTATTTTCCTACCACTGATGTTCAGAAACTTTGTACGTGACTTGTCCCATCTTCTGGAGAAAAGTGACAAAATAAAGCATTTACCTGCTTTTTGTAATGTTGTTGTCTTTTAAAATCCAGCCATACCACCAGTTTCTTCTTAACTTTCCTTCATCCTTTATTTACACTTTAAAGAATTGTTTATGTCTTTGGTTACTTACTTTTCATGGTCTGCTTTGGAGTCCTCCTAATTTACATCTTACATTTTTAACCTGCCAGAAATTATGCTCCTTTCTAGGGAAGAAGGATTGAATAATACAAAAGAAAGATTGTATCTGTCACTGACAGAGTAAAATAGTATATTTGTGCCTTATAGCATATGGATTCGTATATTTATTCACTGATTACATTTGACACTGTTGCACATGACACCTTTGTCTAAAATTGGAGAGACATGGATTTGATGGATAGACCACTCAGTGGATAAGGAATTGGCTGGATGGTCAAAGAATTGCAGTCAATGGCTCGATGTCCAAGTGGAGACCAGTGGCAAGTGGTGTTCCTCAGGGGTCGGTATTGGGACCAGCACTGTTTAACATCTTTGTCAGCGAACATGGACAGTGAGACTGAGTACACCCTCAGCAAGTGTGCCAGCAGCACCAAGCTGTGTGGTGCGGTCAATACGCTGGAGGGAAGGCATGCCATCCAGAGGGACATTTGCAGGCTTGAGAAGTGGGCCCATGCAAACCTCATGAAGTCCAACAAGGCCAAGCACAAGGTCCTGCACACAGTTCAGGGTAAGCCCAAGCACAAACACAGGCTGGGCAGAGAATGGATTGAGAGCATCCCCGAGGAGAAGGACTTGGGGGTGTTGGTTGATGAGAAGCTCAACATGACCTGGCAATGTGTGCTTGCAGCCCAGAAGGCCAACCATATCCTGAGCTGCATCAAAAGAAGCGTGACCAGCAGGTTGAGGGAGACGATTCTCCCCTCTAACTGGTGAGATCCCACCTGGAGTACTGCGTTCAGCTCTGGGGCCCCCAGCATAAGAAGGACATGGACCTGTTGGAGCGGGTCCAGAGGAGGGCCACGCAGATGATCCAAGGGCTGGAGCACCTCTCCTGTGAAGACAGACTGAGAGAGTTGGGCTTGTTCAGCCTGGAGAAGAGAAGGCTCTGGGGAGACCTTATAGGAGCCTTCCAGTACCTGAAGGGGGCCTACAAGAAAGCTGGAGAGGGACTTTTTACAAGGGCATGTAGTGATAGGACAAGGGGTAATGGCTGTAAACTGAAGGAGAGTAAACTTATGTTAGACATAAGGAAGAAATTCTTCTTTATGGGGGTGGTGAGGCACTGGAACAGGTTGCCCAAAGAAATTGTGGATGCCCCTTCCCTGGAAGTGTTCAAGGCCAGGTTGGATGGGGTTTTGAGCAACCTTGTCTAGTCCCTGCCCATGGCAGGGGGGGTTGGAACTAGGTCATCTTAAAGGTCCCTTCCAACCCAAACCATTCTATGATTCTATGGTATGATTCGCAATACTAAGGTATTCTTATCAAAAATTCAATAATTTTCTAAACTTACTTTAGATTAAGTGGGGGAGGGAAGTGATCTGGCTGGGGAACATCCTTCTTAATACAACTTTTCCAGGAGGCATCTGAGGAATTTTTGTTTCAAATTCCACCTACTTTAAGTCAGCTTCACTCTGCGATTTTACTACAGGGAGAAGAGTAAAAGTGTGGTAAATTCATCTTTACTTGCATTAAGAAGGTAATATTGTCCATATAGTGTCATTATACTAAAATTCATAAGGTACCTTAAGAGCTTGTGTGCAAATCTAATCCTTCTACAATTGTCCATAGATCATATGGACTGACATTTTAAAGCTTCTTTAGAAGACTTCAAAAAAACAAAAAAGAAAAATATCTTCCAGTTACATAAAAAACCTTGTGAGATATTTTCTATTTCAATAGCAAATTTAATTTAAGGTAAGTCTCCTATTTGTGAGGAAAAACACCTGTAAGTCAATAATATGACTTTTCCTCATTTGTGGGATAGACAAAATTTCTGTTTAACCTCCCCTCCATCATTCTCTGTATTCCTGTGCACACATGTCCTTCCCATTGAGCTGTTCTCCATCTGTAGGACAGTGCCCAATGTGCAGGAAAATAGAGGTTGAAGAACATTTTAGTAAAGTTCAGAGGAAAGTGGAAATTCTGCTTATGATCATGTTAATTCTAGAAAATATCAACACAATATAGTCCATGCTTAAGGATTATGCCTTGTAGACCTTAAGAAATATATAGGACCTGATATTTATTATCAAGGGACATAACACATATAATATACTGTATTAAATTGAATTAATTAATTGCTTAAAAAAAATATTTTCAGACCAAGGCAAGCATTCTGTAGTCACAGAAAAGTGCAAGAAGATGACAGTATTTATGGATGTTATTTGTGCATAAATTAATTGTACTGCATTTTGCAATTCATAAGTTGTTTATACAAATTACATTTTCTAGGTACGTACTAGCATTTTTCTGCAGGGATGATTGTACTCATGGCAAGATCTTTCTATGAATGAGAATGATGTAAGGTCTTCTAAAACATGTTTATGGTTTTTATATAGAGAGAAATATATATGTATATGTATATTTTTATTTCTGATTATTTTGTCTTCTTGCAAAGAACTTCAACTGAAATCAAAGCAGAAAATTAATCTAACATGTACCCAAGCTTTTGGCTGGATCCAATGCTATAGTATTCCCATTGAAAACAGTCATGCAGGATAAAAGTGTATTAACATGCAAATAAGTATGTCAAGTCTCCACATCCAGTTTAGGTTTCCCAGTGTCACTAAAAAATCCATCAGAGAAATATGTCATATTTACCTTGCAGGAGTATCGTGTGTACGTCATCCCCAACAATGTTAAGCTTTTCCCCTATTAATGTTTATACAAGCTATTGAGAACAGCTAGTCAGAAGTTGCTGTGTGCTGGTACTCCTGTTGATTTACATTGTTTTACAGAAGCAGGCCCTGTGGTAATATCTATATGTAGTGCAATGAGAAAGATTATAAAGAAATCATAGTAGTAATGGAAATAAAAGAGCTGGTTCAGATTTAGGAGTAATTACAATGACTGTGATTGTTCTACACCTAGTACTATTATCAGATCAGGAATTTATATATAAACTCTGAGAGATCTCATTTCATGTGTCTGTCCCAGTTGCTGTACTCTGTTCCATATGACTGCTTTGTGTCAGTGGAGTGTGAAGCTTCTGGGATAGATCTTTAATACAATCAGTACTTTGGCGGTGTGGCAACAGATAGCTTAGAAGTTCCTCACTCAGATACTGGTAATGCTGTAGCTACATAAGAAACCCCTTGCTGTTTGGTATTATGTTGATTATTTTATTTCAGTAAGTTAATTGCTTTTATCCCCTTCTGTCCTTGCCACCTTTTCACTGTGTTGAAATCTCTGAAAAAAATCTGTCATGAGCAAAAGGAACAAAAAATTAAAATTGAAAAGCTTAGTTGTACTCTGAGACAATGGGACTATGGCAGTGCTGAGTACCGTATGGCATATCGTTAAGCCAATTCTTAAGTGTATTGAAAAACAAATATTAAAAAAAAATATACTATTGCAGATGATCGTGCAGAGTATAATAAAGCAATCTTGCTTGCCCGACTATTTTTTTTTTTTTGAGTTATTACATGTATGTGCATTTTCAAGCTACCACATTCACTAGTTGGTGGTCACTGTCCTACATACTGATCCTTCGCCTAACTGTTTTTCAGCATATTTCATATGCTTTTTTATTCTTTACTCTTTGTTTTGTTTTTTCATGATGGTAATAAGGAAGTGTGAGTCCTTTCAAAACCTGTCACATGTTGATTGAACCTGTCTGTTTTCCAATTCAAAATAAGTTTTAGACATCTCCAAGATATCAAAAATAAGAGGTTCATATTAAATCTATATATTGATACTCGGCTCTGTGTTTCTTGTAAAGAAGAGACAAAGCTGTCACTAGCTGACTGAGTGTGCTAAAGAAACGAGAACTTGAGGGAAGAGCCTCTTCAGGTTTAACCCAGACCATTGAAGTTGTGTGAGTAGAAGAGAGATGCAATTTAATAAATTGGCAGAGACCGTTATTGTTTCTCATATCAAGGTTATTTGTGTTCTGACTTTCAAAATGTTGCATGTTGCCTCAAAGACCCGGTGTCTGCCTCCCAGGAATTTTCCTGCATCTGTCCAAGGCTGAGATAGATTACAGAAATTAGATAATTTATCTTTATGTCAAAACAAGTGTATATATTTTACATATTAAATTTTCCATTTTAAAAGTGGCTAAAGGGCAAAGTCATATGAAAATCAAAATCAATAGATAAAGTGCTATTGACTAAAACCTTTTTAATTTACTCTTAAATAAGATTTCAGTCCCAATTTTGCAGCACTTATTTTTCAAAATGTGTTGAAGACCCATATCATTAAGAATATCTAAGAATTTAGAAACCATGCTTAAGATTTCTGGGAAAGATTTTTTCCCCACTAGAATTTATGTTCATCAGAGTATTTTTTTCTTCTTTCACAGAACAGGGAACACTACGCAGTGTATCACATATTAAGAAAAAAGAAATGTTAAAACCAGTACTTACCTTCATCTTTCTCCTCTTTTTACTCCTCCTCCTAGGGAGAGCTCCTCCTCTAGGTGGAGCTACAGATCTGTGTGAGTTCATTAGGAAAAGATTTATAATTCTTTATTAACATTTAATTTATGCCTTACTTTCTCACTACTGTATTCAGTGAGCCATCATTTTTTCTTAATGACTCAGAATAAAAGATTCTTCTGAACAGTTTGATTAAAACAGAAAAAATTAAAAGAAGACATTTTCATGGTTCAAATTTTGGAGCACCTACAGAAAGTGAAGAAGAGTATTAAAGAGGTTATACAGTAACTTTTGAAGTAGAAAAAAATAGACAACCATGCTTCGATTTGAAAGATTATCAAGATGCGGTACTTATTGCATATGTATGTATTTTAGAAGCAGGTAACTTCTGAGGCAAATATTTGTAGACCCTCTGTTCGGTTTAGAGCTCTGCCTCACCATGTGAATGATCATGTTTCTTTAATTGTTTGTCTGCTTTCTGTTGTCATCACTTTGTAGATTATAAGAAAGACTTCATAGATTCTATTCTTCTGTTTTAATAGGATTCTTTTTTTAATGCTTTCTTTTTTAATGTGTGGTTGGGGTTTTTTTTGTCCCCAAGTATCAAGTGTCTGTTTTAAAACTCCCCTGCCCTGGCAATTTAATTCCCTTCCTTCCTTACCGGAAAACATCAAAGAATCAGAAGGATTTTTTTTCTCTGAACATCCCTAGGCAGCAGTAGAACATTCCCAAACTTTCAAAAATCTTCGGAGAATCTGGCTGTGGGTGGGAGTCCTCCAGAAAGAAATGTGTATTGCATGTTCCAAAATAATGAAGCTGCCTTCAATGAAGTTAAAGGGGACAAGAAAACTTAACCTTTGGGATTGAATGAGTTCTTCCCTGATTTTTTTTTTTTTTTTTTTTTTTTTTTTTTTTTTTTTTTTTTTTTTTTTTTTTTTTAAATCTGGTACTTCCTTCAGTGAAGTAGTGCCTGTTGTCTGCAAGAATAATATGAAAAAAGTGAGTACTTTAGCAAAATAAAACATTTTCTCCAACTCAAAATGTATTGCCAGGAACAAAATTCTAAAGAAACGATGCAAAAGAGATATAAAAGAAAACCCTTTTGAATCTAGTCGTTTCACCATGTGTCTGAGTTCAAAGGGAAGATTTACCAAGTTTCTCTTGTTGATTTTAGGTTTTGTTTATGAAATGGTATCATAGTAAAGAATTCCCTCTCCCTTGCTTTTTCTCTTCTGTTTCCAAGTGGGAAAATATTCAGAAGTAGTAGAGAAAACATTAGGGTTTGCTTCTGAAAAGATGGTGGAATAATTTGATTACAGTGGAATTGGAAAATGAAAGCTGTTTCCAAAGGTTTGTCTGAAACATCTCCTTAGATATCTACCTTTTTCTTTTTGGTAAATATTTTACAATCTTTTATTGTCTCTGTGATGCTCTCTACTAAAGAAAAAAATGAAGATTATACTTCTTCTGAAGATCATTTATACTTAACAAACACCACTTTCAACTCATGAAAGTAAATTTTCCCGAAGTGTAGCTTCAGATTCAGAAAGAATTTTCTCCATACATTTGAAGTCAGAATAGCATCTCCTTTTCAAAACAGGAAATGTATAAATATGTATTATTATAAACACTTTTAAATAACATCCTACTTTTATGAATAACATCGCAACTAATACACTCTCAGATTTATAGTTTTCAGTAAAATCTGTCATAAATCCTATCAGACAAGAATTGTTCGCAAGTCTTTACTAGAACAGAGCTAATAAAGTGCAAAATGCCTTTCCTAAAAAAAAGTATCATGAATTGCAACTTAAATAATTTATTTCTCTTCATTATGTAATATAAGAAGTGAATTGCTTTATAGGAGGAAAATTTTTTATACATCTTTTTTTATCAGTTGACATGTTTTTGTAATCCACTTATTTAGCTGGTCAATGGGAGTCAATACAAGCTAAAGAACGCAACGATTATCTTTTATTCAAAGTATTGCAGAAATATGTTTAACACTGACATGAAACTAGGAACTAAGTAGTCTATTTATGGATTTGCTATTGATTTCCTGCATGTTTTTGCATGAATAATGCTTCTGTTCTGCAATGAGCACAGCCCTGCTCCTTACATGTTCCTCACCTAGTTATATTGGCTGTTTGTGAAATGAAAGCCATAGTCTCTCTAACTTTTGAAAGCTGTAAAAGATATAAATTCTGTCACTTACTGTATTTCCTTTTATGTAGTGTTTTGCAAATTGTCAAGTGCCATAGGACAGTACTTAACAGCATCACGACTCTTAAGAAGTATCCAGCAAGTACTGGATCTGGAAGTCTGCACAAATAGGCATCGATGAGATATGCAATACCGAATGTAGCAATATTAATGTTCAGAATTTCAACATATCTATGGTTTTTTGTTCAGGCATTTTCAGGCACCCAAAATTTCTCGTATAAAGAAGTATTGCTTTCCTAAGTGGCTTAACTCCACTGAAAACAATGGGTCAAATTATAGTTAAAAGTACTGCCACACAAACTTTGATTCCTTGCAAGAAAAATGTAGGGCCTCAGTCTATCACTAAGTTGGTGTGACAACTCATACAATAAAAAGGAACTTATTTAAAATTTAAAAAAGGAGAGTCATTAGACATGGATATGATTGCGTCACTCAGAAAAGAGTTAGGAAATAAACTTGGATAAAAATTTTTTCTCATGAGGTGTCAGTGGTCTAATCTTGGAAAACAATTACTTTATTAATTTAGACTATGGAAGTTTTCTCACAGGCCTCAAAAGAATGTGAGTGGATTTTAGCTGAGTTAATCCAAGGGAAATGAAATCTTTAATCTTTTAAAAGATTATAATGTTCCTTCTTGCTTTGTAGCCCCTAATATCAGGAGACAGGGGAGGTAGTTATGGCCTAGCTGATGGGCATATGGTGTAGCAAAGCTCATTAGCTCTGTTGTCCTTAGCAGAATGGTTTATTACTTAGGGGTTGATCTGTGGAGAGAGAAAAGCTGCATGAAAATTACTGAACATTGTGTTGCATTTCTGTATGGCTTGGAGCTTCTTTCACATATGAATGGGCATCTGGCTGATGGTCACTAGGAGCCCTTGGGCTATACCAGCAGTTCCAAAAAAAAAAAACCCTACCACCCGGTCAGTAAGTCACAGGATGTCATAGGAAAGATATTGTAGCAGAAGAGAGTACTTGCAGGAGTAGGGCACAGTCTAAGCTCCTGTGCAGCTTTTTTCCTTTGGAAGAACTACTGGACTTTACTCCAGGATGGCTGAAAGGTCAGCAGTGTCTTTTCCTGCTCTGTCTCCCCAGCGAGTGCAGAAAAATTTATTCAGTTCCATTTGAGGAAAAGGGAAGGCAACGGTGTTGCAGTACAAAATATCATAATGAAATTTTAGAAAGGCATCACAGGCTAATTAGAATTAGCCAGACTATACTGAATCTGCTGCTCTGTAAACTGCCTTCTTATGCTCAGATTTGCACACTATATTCTCATTCAAAGGATATTGCAGTTTGCATTGACTATCTTAGAGGAAGGCACCAATATACAATCATAACTACCTGAGAGCTGGGCCATATTGTCTAATCATTATCATAGCCAAGTTTTTGGGCTCAGGACATCAGTTTCAATACTTGTTGTTATTTAGGGATTAGAAGCATGTAGTCATTCAATTTTCCAGATACACTAGAGGCTCTGCCTATGAAACGGAGTTTCCCATGTAGAGAGAATAAATCATCTATGTCTCATGAACATGCTGGATTGTTCCAAGAACAAGTGCCCAGTGCCTGCCTGGGAACTGACCTTCTCATGGCTACATGGTCACTATGCTAATATTTCAAATTAAGAGTTGAATTTGGTGATGTGGAAGCAGTTTCACAATGTGTCTCTATCTGAATGATGTCTAACTAGAAAAACATTCTATAGGCTTGAGAAAATTTTGCAAAGTGAAAAAATGTGAGCGTGTGTGCTCATGCCACTATGTCGGTTGGTTTGGTGCTTCCATTGTCTTTTAAGTTCACAGAAAAAGTAAAGAGATAGTATGTACAAGGAAAGTCATCAATAGTAAATTGAATGTTATTGACTGAATGAGCTACCAACTCACAGTCATCAGCAAAAAGCAGCTCACTAATGAAGAAATCAGCCACACGTGTCTCAGACTGAACAACTTGCATCAGTAAGAAACTGCATAAATATAGCTCTGCCAATGGCACAAAGTGCTTCCATCTGCACAACAGAGACAAGATGGAAGGGAGTATGGAAACCATTTATGATATTAAAGAGATCTTGCCTTTTTCAACCTCTCTAACCATCATCTTATTACAGAAGACTTAAATATGTCAGAAATAAAATTCGCAGGGCATTCAGAGGTCTGCAAAAGCTTCAAGAGTCCCTTATAATTTACATTGTCAAAATCTTTAGTTAGGTCAATGGTCAGCAAGCAAAGACTGCAATTTGACTTGATACTATCTGTAAAGGGTTATGTGTGTAGTGTTACTTTCTTAATAACTTCACATTTTAGTTTGGGGAAGACAGATTACACAAAATGGAAATTAAGTTGTTCAGTTTAGGTATGCTAGGATTTTCCTAGCATCAGAGAAGAGAAATGCCACAATAATTATCACAGCTTGCATCAGGATTAATTGTAATAGATATTGTTGGTATCTCTGAATTGCTGTGAAATTGACTCTTGCTTTCAGATAATGTGAAAAGACCACGTGGTGTTCGTGTTGCTTTTTTAACGGCAATTTGCCATCAGGTCTTTTCCATACCTGCATTGTGCAAAGGCAGTACATGACTGAGTGCCCTGGTTCAATGTCAAGGCTTTGTAAAAGAATGGACATTCTGGACTGAAAAATTAACAAGTCATCTTTGCATTTTGAACACAGGAGACTGAAAATTTCAGGCTATGGCAAATTTCTGTCACTCCCAGGACTGTGACTAAGGATTTTTTTTTTCCACTTCTATTGCCGAAGTATTGGATTGAGTTTATTCAGTTTACTTGCTATAATAGGTGGAGAGGTATGCACACTGTCACTGTCTTGCCCATGCAAGAAGTGTGTAATATTGGTTCAGAGACAGCATTGAGTAGGCTGATAATGACAAATACAGGTTGAATTTTGAGCTTCTTTTCTCTAGTAAGTAGTATTGATTTTTCTAGATTCAATGCCATTCCAGAGTTCTTCCAGGAGCGATGTTTTTATGTTAATTTAAAGTGTGTTTATACAATTTTTGTGACTACATTCTAGGTTAATGGACACCTACTTCCATCATGTCCAATGCTGTCTTGGGCATCTGTCCTATACGTAATTTGTGCTACTATCAGATCTTATTACCTGCAACTGCTGGTTTTCTGTTTGTGTTTTCAGCTGACAAATGCTTGAAGACAGAGGTATAGTTCCTGAAAATTGACAAGAGCTCAGGATAACTTAGAGGAATTGAATTAGAGGGAAAAATAACAGCAAGCAGCATACTGCTTTTGAGATTTTTAGGCTGAGGAAACAGTCTGGGTTTCTTTACCACAATTACATAACTACATGAACAAACTCGGAAAGAGGGTTCTTCTTTTGAAGTCCCCCAAAATAAAGCAAAATTTAATTTTAATTCAGTCTGAAACAAATGAACAAAAAAGCTTACAATAAAAATCAAGTAGCACAACTTAAAAATAAATAAAAAGTACATATTATCCATACATGTTGAATGAAATTTTAATTAATTCAAAACTAAGTGATTAATTCTGATTTTATTAAGGTTTTTTTAAAGCTTTTACAACAGCAATTGTAAAGCTGTTGTAAAGCCTCTCTAGCAGCAGTTTGGCAAAACCAAATGCATTTCTGCATTAAGTCAGTTGTCTGATCTGTACTGTTTTCCCCCAAAAGGTGTGAAGCAACGTGTCCATCTGTGTGCACTTTCTGAAGAAGGAAACTGAAGCCGTCTTCCAATCCAGTTACTGGACTGCTGGTGAGTTACTGATGATGCCCCTTCCAGATGTAGTAGAGTAACACATTATGACAATACCATATCGATAAAATACAGTAAAGAAGCTTGCACTGTGCAAGTAATGGATAATCTACGTATGTGCATCATATTTAAATCATATCCTAACACCTTTTTGTACAATATCCTTTCTATTGAAACAGCACAAGATGTAAGTAAACTTGGTATTGTCTCCAGACACTCCCAGTCCTCAGTTCTCTGTTACCCACTCATTATATTTTCTATCATTTCCAGTCCCCTGTCCTCATTCTTTTATATTCTTTTCACAAACCAACCTCCTCCTCCTTCTCCCCCTCCTGCAACACACCTGAAACAAGTGACATAATACACAAATGGGACATAACATGACTTTCATTGTAATGCTTTTCACATTACTATGTGTTTAAAAGACTGATATGTGATCACACAAGTCAGTGCTTCTGAAATTGTGTTCATGTCTGTAGAAAGCCTCTTTATCACATAGAATTGTTGTCCCCCGGCCCTCCTCCAATCCTAACCTGAAGACAAATGAAATACATTAGATACTTTTCTAATAATACTGTACCGGATAGCCAGCTCTTACATTTGTTGTATTTTCCAACTCTTGGTTGAACTGAGAAGGCATATTGTCATGGTTTAACCCCAGTCAGCAGCCAAGCACCACACAGCTGCTTGCTCAACCTCCACCCCTCTGGTGGGATGGGGAAGAGAATCTGAAGAGCAAAAGTAAGGAAATGCGTGGGTTGAGATAAGAACAGTTGTTGTTGTTATTATTATTATTAAATTGTCATGAAAAGGAAAACAATGAGAGAGAGAGGCACAAAAGCCAGGAAAAACAAGTGATGCAGCCACTCACCACCCCCCAACCAATGCCCAGCCAAGTCCCTGAGCAGCAGTCACTGCCCCCCCAGTTTATATACTGAGCATGATGTCACATGGTCTGGAATAGCCCTTTGGCCAGTTTGGGTCAGCTGTCCTGGCTGCGCTCCCTCAAAGCTTCTTATGCACCTCCTTGATGGCAGAGTGTGGGAGGCTGAAAAGTCCTTGACTTAGTATAAACACTGCTTAGCAACAACTAAAACATCCCTGTGTTATCACATTATTATCATACTAAATTGAAAGCACAGCACTATACCAGCTACTAGGAAGAAAATTAACTTTATCCCAGCCAAAACCAGGACACATATGTTGTTAGTAATGGGAAGAAATGGAGGGGTTAAAATACATTTTATTAAGAAAAAGTGTTTTGAGGCAGTGTGTAAACTTTCTAAGCAGCAACTGCAGCAACCATGGGACCTGGACTTCAGTTTTTGCCTGTAGACTCTGACTGTTGTAAAAATCACAGCTCGTGGCTCTGCTGGGTGATACCAGGCATGTGCCTCCTTCTGTGTTTCATGCTGCTGTCACTTAGGAACAGTTATTTTGGAGCTCTGCAGGGGTACCATTTCTCCTTCTCTTTGAATGGGGTCAGTTTTGTGTTCTGCCAACCACTTCTGGTTGGCAGAACACAAAAGATACGTCTGTCCTCTTTGCTTCTTTCCTCTCCCCTCTCATTGGGACAGTAGAGGCAGTGACAGTACCATGATGAAGTGTTTGGCTCTGCCAGCAGCAATTAGCTGCTCAAACAGTTGCTTCTGTTCCCTAGAGGAAAGCTGGCAAAGCAGATGAAAGCATCCTGTGGGCTGGATTTGATCCATGGACTACCTGTAGAACCTGCAGAACTCATTAGCATCTCCTCTATTGCTTATATTCTGCTAGATGTAAAGGTATATCTAATTTAATTTTAAATTTTATATTCCTTTAATGAGACAGAGTGTGTTTCATAAGGACATTACTTGCAATACATATAGCAGTTTTGTCAGGGTAAAATGATGTGTGTCTTAGACATAAAGTGCTTCCTAGGGGGCTTAGTGACATAAATATTTCTACTGCTAAGGAAAGCTTTAAGAAAGTTCACCAGTAAAAATTGAAGAATAGACTAAATAAGATCCTAAGCAAGGTTGTATTCAAAAATAATAAAGTTTGATGACTTAATTTACCAACTGCAAAGAAAGCAAGGACACCATGTTTATGTAGAGATTCTACTTACATATGATTTATTATTTCTGAAGACTGAAAGGCCAAATCCCAAGGACTTCAGTGAAAGTTACATGCAGGACTCTGGCAGAATTGCACTCCAGGATAGTAGTTAACTTCCTTCTAAGCTCTTATAAGAGATATTAGAGGGTTAAACTCTCAGCTTGTAGCTGTAGCATTTAAACTTGAGCTTGGGAAATTTAAATTCAATAAACATCCTAGCTAAGTTCTTTTCAGAAAACAAGTCTCATGCATTTTTATGTGGTTCTGTATTATTTAATATGCTACACCTTACTTAGACTTAGTGAGAGTTCTGAAAGAAAATAAAAAATACAACTGGGATAGCTTTTAGATGTACTCTGCCAAATATTATTTTGCCCAGGTGTGGTGGGTTGACCATAGCTGGAAGCCAGGTGCCCACTGAAGCCTCTCTATCGCTCCCCTCCTCAGCTGGACAGGGGAGAGAAAATGTACTGAAATGCACATGGCATGAGATAAGGGCAGCGAGAGATCACTCACCAGTTACTGTCATGGGCAAAACAGCCTCCACTTGGGGAAATTAGTTTGATTTATTACCAATCAAATCGGGGTATGGTATTGAGAAATAAAACCTAAATCTTAATACACCTTCCTCCACCCCTCCCTTCTTCCAGGGCTCAGCTTCACTCCCAATTTTCTCTATGTCCTCCTCCCCCCCCAGCAGCACAGGGGGACAGAGAATCGGGGTTGTGGTCAGCTCATCACACGCTGTCCCTGTTGCTCCTTCCTCCTCAGGGGGAGGACTCCTCACACTCTGCCTCTGCTCCAGCCTGGGGACCCCCCACAGGGGACAGTCTTCCACCAACTTCTCCAACCTGAGCCCTTCTCACGGGCTGCAGTTCTTCATGAACTGCTCCAGCACGGGTCCATCCTTTCCATGGGGTGCAGTCCTCCAGAAGCAGACTGCTCCAGTGTGGGTCCACCACAGGGTCACCAGCCCTGCCAGCAAACCTGCTCCAGCATGGGCTCTTCTCCACATGGGTCCAGAGGTCCTGCCAGGACCTGCTCCAGCGGGGGCCTCCCACCGGGTCACAGCCTCCTTCAGGCATCCACTTGGGGTCCTCCCCAGACTGCAGGGGGGTATCTGCTCCCCTGTGGGCCTCCATGGGCTGCAGGGGCACAGCCTGCCCCACCATGGGCTGCACCAGGGGCTGCAGGAGAATCTCTGCTCCAGCACCTGGAGCACCTCCTCCCCCTCCTTCTGCATTGACCTTGGTGTCTGCAGGGCTTTTTTCTCCTAAAGATTCTCACTCCTCTCTCTGACTGCAATTGCACAGGGTTTTTTTTCCCCCCCTTCTTAAATACGTTATCCCAGAGGTGCTACCACCATCACTGATGGGCTCGGCCTTGGTCAGCGACAGGTCCATCTTGGAGCCGGCTGGAATTGGCCATGTTGGACATGGGGGAAGCTTCTAGCAGCTTCTCACAGAAGCCACCCCTGTAGTCCCCCCGCTACCAAAACCTTGCCACACAAATCCAATACACCAGGTCATGTGTAGGGTGCTATCATTAGTGTTCTGTGCTAGAATTTCTGTTGTTTGTATTTTTTTTTTGGTTTTGTGCCCTTTGTTATGACCTTGGGCCTCAAATCAGCTCATTAAAAATTAAATTGCTTATTATAACCTGGCTTCATTTTCCACTTTGATCAGAAAGCACAATAGGCTCCTTAAGTGGATTTACCCATAAAATATTCTGGTAATGAGAATAAAAAGGCAAGTTTAATAACTTTAATATCAAAACAAAAGCTACAGAAATACCACCCAGAGGATAATAACAAACATTTTATCTAACAAAAAGATAAAATCCTTGCAATATGAAAATTCTGGTTTCTAGCTTATTAAATGAACATCTTTAACAATTTGAAATCAGTATAATTTCCACTTATTTTTCCATGGCTAGTGCTCCTCTCCCATTGGCATGTGAACATTACAGCATTATTTAATTTGTACAACACTTATTTGAATTCAAAGGAGGAGATAAAACTATTTAAAATCATAGACAAATTTTGCTGAATGCTGTTAATTACTAATTTTTTAACTATTGCTCAGTTTTACTGTGTTCACTCATTACTTGCTATCCAGGAATACTTGGAGATTTTATCTCATAGGCATTTGTTCACACAAAGGTTTGGGAATGGGTGGTGGTACAAACAACATAAGAATATCTGTAATGTGAAAGCACAAATCCACCTAATCTAGTCTCCTGTTTCTGACAGGGCCTAGGGGAAAGTATGAGAGTGGGAAAAAAATATATCAATATTTGTCCAGCATATTAACTAAGCTTTCTGTGACCTTTGGCACCAGTGATCTTTCTCTTGCCGATATAACCAAATGATCTTAAAACAGAGTATTCTCATGTAAACACGAATGTTTGGGGGTTTTTAATTCCCTTTTCATCAGTCGCCTTATTTGAAGGTTTCACTGATTCTGAAAGGAGATCAGATCCCTGCAACTTCAGTGACCGGTCGCAAACTGTGAATGACGAATAAATAGTTCAAGTAAGCAGATCACAGTTAAGTCCTGGATTGCAAATGGCTCTGAGTAACCAGTCTGTCAAATATAACTCACGCTTGGCAGTCCTTAGTGAATAAGGATCCAAAACAAATAATTGAGAATAACTTCAGGAAGAAACATGAAATAAATTTGTTCTTACTAGTGAGCTAGCTTCTGAAAATTGAATTAAAATCAGTATTGCATTTAAATAAATACAGAAAGATGAAACATTTATTTTAGGAGCTCATCATAAAGTTATAGCTACCAGACAAGGGGTGGCAAGCTTAACATTTGACAGGGGTAACTGGTTCAAGCCTGGACTACCACACCTTGAAAAAATAAAGAGGCTTCAAAGCTTGTCTGCCCCAACAGAGAAATGAGATAGAGAAACTAAGCAGTGACTTGTCGACTCCAACTAAAATCCCTGAGAGTACCCACACGTGGCAAGGGGCTGGGAAGGTGTCCTGGTTTCAGCTGGAATAGAGTTAATTTTCTTCATAGTAGCTTGCATAGTGCAAACCACGACAGAAGGGTCTGGTTTTTGCTCTCACTTGTTTTTCAGTCACAAGGGAGTGGGATTTTTCCTTCTTTATCACACTTGCATAGTCACCATTCTTTTTTTTGGAAAGAATATCATATACAAAATTTGAAGATATAAATTAGAAGACATGCAATAGTTTTCAGGAAGTTTATTCCTCTATATCGTTTTCAGTTTTTTGGAGAATGTTATAGGTGAGAATTTGCTTACTGTCATTCAAATCTTTTGTGTTCAGAACTTTACAAGAAAAATGCAAGGCAGAAGCAAAACATTTCCCACATCTCTCTGTCCATTTTGTAAATCTCCTTACAGCTGTTTGGAAAATTACTGAAAAATTATGTTTTTCTTTAAAGTATATTGTATTAGAAAGGGTCTTTTCATGATAGATTGTATTAATGAAGAGTCTTATAAAAAAAAAGTTTAATACCCCTAAGTTTAACAAATTATTTAAGTTTAAAAACAAAGATGCCTTGTGGATGGAGTACCTTAATAGTCAGCAGCCAGCTGATAATGTAGAACATTTAGAGAGCTCTGAATTTGTCTCTGAATATTAATACTTGACTGAATTATTCAGTTTTGCAATCTACTATTCATATATATATATTTAAATGAAGACATTTTCCTTGGAAAATCACAATGGCCTAAATCAATCTTTGATTTCTGTAAATAGCTTGAATGTATTTCCCCGCACGATGTGTACAATGTATGCAGAATAATTTTTATAATAAATCTATTAGAATCTTTCATGTGTACAAATACAAGGAATGGCAAGATTTTTTATGTGTTCATATTATTTATGGTCACAGTTTGTTTTATGAGTGATTTCCTATATGATGGTGATTATGAACACACTAGTATTTTTCAGTCTTAGGCTGAATGAGGTATTAAATCATTTCTATTCAGAACAATATCCTGATATAGGTCAGTAATTTGAAATAAGCTTTGATCCATCATTTAAAAAAATACACTCTTTGCATATATGTTTTATCTAATGTAATGCTTTTGACTGTATTCTGTATTCATTGTGAGCAGATCACTCATTAAGGAAAAATTATTCAGCTCTTAAATTCTCCAACCGCTGCCATTCACAAGTGATTAGATTAAACTAGTTTTAAAATTAGGGATGAATTAAGGATAAGCAAAAACCTGTTAAAAACCAGACGAGTCAAAACGAAGATGTATATGAATATATAATAAAATTTATATACATATATACATATGTATTTTTATATTTACACATAAAAAGCTACATATATTTGCATATATGTATGCTTGTAGAGACAAAGTAGAGATATGCTTTAAATATATAAGCAAATGGATAAAGGACATACATACACATATTTTCCATATTAAAAAATATGGCATAATACTAAAGTATATCTTATAATAAATGTATGTAACTATATATAAATTTATATTTGATCTAATATATATTATATAATATGTACTATAATATAATAAATAGCTATTATGTATAATGAAGTATAAATTATAATACTGAAGTATTTTTTCTGTGTATCTAAAAGAACCCTTTCCTTCCTTGTCGTAGGAAATATCTAGAACTGCCTTTATGGCTTTTTCCATATCTTCAATATCCTGTCATAAGCGTGCTGCTTTGTGATTGCACTGGCTTTTGTTCTCATTGTTTAGATTTTGTAAATAAAGCTAAAGAGTTTTGATAGATTGTAAAATATCAGCAGTATCTGGCAGTTCTTAGATTGTTTTTTTTCTCACACAGAATTATAGCACCCAGGTTAACTTCCAGTAAACATATAACAACAATTCATGGTGTCTCCATTTCAGCTGACACTGAACTATATGCTCACGTGTAAACATATGTTCTGTCCATCCCACATCAAAGCACTGTATCTTACATTCAGTATCTGAAAAGTTACTCTTGCTCTGGTATTTGCACTTTTCCCACTATTTTCAGTTACATATGGGTTAGACCTTTACATTCAATTTAGCAGGTAAAAATACAACTTAGAGTTCACAAGTAGTTATTTCCTCTTTAGCACCTAGTGTGATTAAATAGGATTCTGGTCTGAGTTTAGGGAAGTCATGTTACCTTCATTACACCATTTGTAAACCAATCAGCTGTTTCGTCTCCTTCCACATCCCTCATGTTACACAAAACTGAAATTGGTTTATTTTTTTGCATCCAGAAAGAGGGAGCCATGTAAAATTCTGTTCTAGTAAAACAAAACCGTACTCTTTTGGTATGAGGTTTGTGCTTCTTTATTTTTGAGATAAGCCTTTGCAAATTCCTTCTGCAGTTAGAACCACGTGTATGAGGTTTGTGCTTCTTTATTTTTGAGATAAATGTCGCTTGACAGAGGGAACATGCATTTGTAGTGTGTCAGGTTGTTGTGAGAAGAACAGTGGTATGAAGTAACATCAGGAAAGGATTTGGTCTATTGAGTCAAATCAGTTTCTGATTACTTTTCTTCTTATGGAGACTACCCTGTTGTGTTGGAATATGTCCCTGCAATGCCATTCTGATTATTGACACACCGAAGAACTTTTGGTGGCTTTTTAAAGGGCAGGTAGCTGAAGGACTGATAACTTTTTGCTCTTTCTCTCCCTAGCATCCTAATAATCACCATTAAGCATCAAGAGTCTGTATATGGAAGTGCCTTTATTACAGGCACAACAATAGTTGCTTTCAGCTATTTTAACACCTGAAACTGGGGTTCACAGTTGTCTGACTTTACTATGATTGTTATCTAGAGTGTTCTGCCTTTCAAAATTATTTCCTCTGCTCCTTTCTCCCCATTTTGACACTTTTATTCTGAACCTCTAGTTAGGTTGTGTGACTTTCTGCCATTTCTTCTTGCTGTATGAAAAACATAAACATAGCTATGGCTTTTAGCTTTCCCCATTATCCCCAAAATCATACAACAGAATTTAATGGTTTTTCTTTACGCCATTTCCTTTATGGGCTATTTTTAAGCTTATCTATAATCGCCGTCTACATTTTGTTGCAAAATATATCCAGAAAGATGCTAAATGTTTAAAAGTCTACCGTCATCATTTAGTAGAATCAAAATACCCTTTGGCAGAAAATAATAGATTATACACGATTTGTATGTGATATTGTACTGGATGGATTAGAATTTCCAAGAGGGCCTTTTAACATGACAGAAAAAACACTGATAGCTAAAGTGCTGGAGAGCACAATCAATTTTTTTAAATAAGAAAAATATTGGCTTTGTTACCTTTTCAAGGACAAAAACTTGTCAAGTGACCTCTAAGGAAAAAAATCATTAGGAGAAGTATCAGGCTCTCAGAAAAACTTTCAGTCTAGGAATAAAATTTCCTTCGGAGTCAGAAGCAGAACATGGGTTCTTTTACAGTGCAATTACTTAATCGGTGTTTCTGAAGATTAGCCTGAAATACTGCATAAATGAACAGAGCTCATTCTTCCTTACAAAAACAGCTATCACTTTTGCTATAATGCAGTACTCTGCAGCGTCTAATTTAATTCAATAAAAATTTTAATATAATCAATAGATATATTGTAAATTAGATCTGAAAACACATGATTGCCAAAGAACATGCTTTCAAGTTCATGGTTTTGATCACGTTAATCTTTGGGGATATTTTTGGTGTGTCTCTCATTTAGTCAAGAATTAAGATGTTTGTTGTCCCTGGTGATATTTCACATAACAACAGATGATTCCCACTTCAATTTAAGTGAAGGAGAAGACTTTCCACAGTGTAACACAGTTTTTGAAGCTGGTTTTTTTTATAGTCCACCACAAACAGAACTTGGAGAAAGCTGGTATTTGTCAATTAGTAACCCTCACTTAGCAGTCCTATGCCTTTTATGTTTTTGTAAGGTACAAAAAGTTATAACCTGTGCACAAAACCTCATTGTATAATGGGATTAATCACATTATTAACATCTTATTTGAATAGAATAGAACATTCACTTAATGATAGGTGAATCATCATTAAAAATATTTCAAGAGATAATATATATTTATCTATTGCTCTATTCTTCTCATGACACGTAACAAGGGATGCAAGAACTGTTGCCTGTAGTCTCTGTTTGAGTGTCTTACTCTGTCTCTGTGGAAATTAAAAGAATGTTCCTTTGTAAGAAATTCCAAGTTTGTCCTATATTTGTGTGCAAATATTCAAGAAAGGAGAGTTAATGTTGTATTTGCAAGCTTAGCATTCTCTTAATGTATTTTGGGCACAGAATTAGAAAAGATTTCACATTCAGTGAATATAAACACCTTAATATACCCACACTAAAGAGTAATAAATCTTAAGTAATGGGAACAGGTTTTCCCAGAGAAAACCTTTGTGTTATGGGTGACTTCTGATGACTTTTTTATTACATTTTCTTGAAAACATGTGCCTTATGATGGTAATTCAAATACTAGAACAGCTGCTTTTCAGAAGATGTAGGGAAGTATTATTATGACTGCAAGCAGTTGCTTAAAGTTTGCTTCACTTTTTTTTTTTTCCATAGAAATCATAGAAAAATATGACTAGAGACATCAAGTGGCTATTCAGTCCATCTCTCATCCTCCTCCAAACCAAGGCCGGTCATACCCAATTCATTCCTGACAGATGTTCTTCTTACCTGTTTTTTTTTTTTTTAAACTACAGCATTTGAAATTCTTTCTGCTTTACAGAAAGTGTACTCTAGTAATTCCATGAAAGAGTAAGAATAAAATAATAAAAGTTAAAATCAGGGTGTGCAAAAGAAATTCCTGCATGTCCACTATTTTTTCAGCTGTATGATTTATTTCTGATTTCACGTTCTGCTTGAGAACAGACATTAAAAAGTCCTGATATAGCATGATTTCAGGAAGAAAAGCTGCTGCAGTTGAGACAGAGGTGGTTATCTTTCAGTGGATAATTTAGTGGTTATCTTTTACTTATATGGAGTAGATCTTCGGCAAAATTCCCTAAGATTTCACTGAAGTCGTGATTTAACTCTTAGGACCTGAGGCAAAGAAAGTACTTAAATTCTTCACTTTTATTGGTCTCTGTGGGAGTTAGACTCCTCCTGAATGACAGGTTCCATGCAAGTGTGTGCTGTATGGCTCACTCGTACATCTCCACTATTGAATGCTTTGAAATACCTGAGAAGGTGCATCTGTGTTCACAGGGGGGTTGATCTAGAGTGCCTTACATCTTAACTGAACTGGGACTGAGATTACAAATGAAGATGGAGGGAGGAAAGCACCAAGCTCAAGCGCACTAATGTTCCCTCTGGAGGTAAGGCTTTCTGTTCTAACTACAGAAGGAGGCTTCCCTACTCCTCACATAGCCTGGCTGAGGCTGGATGCTAAATGTGTGGCAGCAGAGGACAGGAGTGACCTGAAACAATCTTGAATTCTCTTCACAAGAATATAAGCTGTAACTTTAAAAAAATTCCTAAGTTTCCAACTTTGCTTATAACAGGTGTTTATAATGTCTTTCTAAACATATGGATGTTTTTAAGGATTTCTCCTTAAGGACCTATCTGTATGAATTACTCCCATTGCTCAAGACATTTCCTAAACATTTTTGAATCACTGGATTCATCTCCATCTCTTTTCTTCAGGGGATCATTTTCTCGATGAAAATTGCATCTGTCAAAAGGAAAAAAGGAAGAATCAAACATTCTAATGGACTTTTATGTACCGCACACATAATTTCTTGAAATAGGATGGTATCTTTTTGCTACTGCTGACTTTTCTGCCAGAAATTGTAACGTATCTCCTCATAAACTGAAATTTCATATTTCAGTTTCTAAACTCAGCTGTTATGTACAGCAAAGAACACATCTCTATTAGCCGAATAGAGTGAGAGTGCTGCAATTGCTACTCAGAAGAACACAAAATTCTGTTTGAAAGGGATGTAAAACCTCTCGTATTCCTCTGCAAGGATGGATTGTGCTCAGTACACATGAATCGTCCAAAGCAACAAGCAAGAATGCATCACCAGTTTCTTACCATGAAGCACAAGAGAACAGGACATGTAAGCATTTTTATCACTGCCAAATACAAAGGCAGTTTTAAATAAGGTGTTACTACACCCCAAAATACTTAAATGTAAAGCTTTTAATCTCTGTTAATCTGTGATCAGCTTTACTGGTACTTTTGTATGGAAATTTTCTTATTAGTAAATACAAACGCCTACTATTAAAAATAATCAAAGCAGCCTGAACAAAGAGTTTTTAAAGTTTATTACTACAAAAGAGACATTTCTCTGAAAGCAGAATCTTTAAGTGGGTTTATATGAATAAAAAGTAAATTCTGTGTACACTACATTTTATATTCTGAGTCTGGAAACAAAATAGCAATTGATAAAAAGCAATTATGCACATTTTTAATATTGAAAAAATATATTTTTTACAACTTGATTATCAAATTTGATGTACTCTGTGCTTATCTTTTTCTAAGGTAAAATGTAGAATGGAATGTTCCTACAAATAGTGTACAGCTGGACTCTCATAGGCTTACCTCATAGAAACCCCATATAGAAAGATACACTATAAGTCCACGCCAAAAAACAAAGTAGAACTTCACAAAATATAACTTTAAAAGTACAAGCACTTTGTGTGATGCAGACTTTGAATGACTGAATCATGATTGTGCTGGAACTTACAGAGTTGGTGAAACAAACATATTTGCAGTAGCACACTAGTTGCAAAGATGGTGCTATGCATTTATGGGGAAATCCCATTTTTTTTCGTTGTCTGTAAATACATTTTTTAACTGCATAATTTCATGTTTTGTAAATGAGGAAAACTTATTAGAATGAAAGCTTGGTTTAGGCAAAACTTGTAGTTCAAAGACAGCGGAGATTAAAGCACTGTAATAGGTGCAATCTGTAAGCAATATTATAGGACTTAGAGTAGGTTCAGAGAGCATAAATGTGCATTGTTTTGAGTCCCCCTGGAGAAATTGGTAACATCAACCTTCTGGCTTTGGTCTGTAAGAAACTAGGATTCACTCAGTTTGGACTGTCTCGCTGAGGGCGGCAGCTGAGATTTGGGCACCACAGTGCATGGACCTATGTGTGGTGGTCTGACCCTTCTCTTCTGACAATGTTGTCATTGGTTTCTCTTAGGAGGGTAGGAACAAGTCACAGTTGCATTCTTCTAATGCAAGCAATTCTGCAAACACGTATGCAGGATCTTTCATGTGTATGTTCCAGGTTGTAAATTTTCTCCATAGAGCTGCTATTCCAAAAATTTCTTTACCGTGGAAGAAAAATTATTTTATGCATGTTTTAATGACCACAGGCGAGCACTGGCAACCTTATGTTGGAGGTGGTTTGTACTCCTAGAAGAATAGAAATCCCACCCTTGCACTGAGTTTTCTGTGGCCTTGTAGTTGCCAGGTAGTTACAAAGTCAATCAACAAGTGAAATTAGTGTGGCTTTCTGTAGGGAGATGAGATATTTCCTTAAGAAATACATAAGATAAACCCCATTTCACATAAATACCTAGTTTACCTTATCTTTTTTTTTTTTTAATTCCAGTAATTTTTTACATCAGCATCTTAATTTTAGTGACTTGAAAGCTTGGTGTTCTGGCAGCACAGCTGTGTATTTGTCAGTCTCATATGGCCTAACTTTTGGTGCATGAGGCAGAAGAGTTCTGAAGCTGAGCCTGGAAGCTTATCGTGCAAATTAATCTGACTTCGTCAACAATGTTTTTTTTCCTAATTTTCTCCTCACAAGGAGGTAAGTGAGAGACAGTTATGAAGAACTGTGTCCAAGTCTTTATGCAGTCAGTGACCAATAACTTAGGGCTGATCTTTGTATTCCAGGGCTGTGCTTTCTCCACTTGACCACACTGTTTACAGATCCAGAGATATATAGGAGAGGTTTTAAGAGCTTTAGAGCCAGTCGATACTTAGTCTTCTGAGCAGAAACTGGACTGTCAGCTGGAGGCATTAGCCCTGAGGACCCTGTGAAGGATTCACTCACAATTCTCAACAGCTTTAACTCGATTTTCTGTGCTCTGTGCCAGCTGATGCTGCTTTCTCAGCTCTGTTGCCTTCAGTCCCCCCCCCCCAGATAATTTACTTCAGTTTCATCCTCCAACTTCATCTTTTATTCTCCTCCCTCCTCAGCTTAAGTTCTCCTTTTCCTGTTCCTCCTGAAATGGACTCATGCAAAAATAAACATAAATATTTTAATATGGTATTAACATGATGATTTAGCCATCATGCTGGAGTCACTTTGTGAGCTCTGTTTTACACTAGCTCTGTATATGTGGGTTTCATTGTGAAGTTTTGACGTGCAATAGGAACAGCCTTCTAGCTGGTATTTGTACTGCATCATTTTATGGGCATCCTGTATATCAAATTACAAGTAATTTAGGGGTGTAGGTATTATGTGCAGATCCTTGATTATTTCACCTTGGAAAGCTGGTAATACTTCCCACTTAAGTGGGTTCATTAAGCTATGGTAAAAGGGGACATATTATGAGGTCAAGGATTAAATGAAGTAGGGATATCGGGATAATTTTTTGTGGAAAAATCTTGGTAGCAGAAGCATGTGATCACAATATGTTTGTTTATCAGTCAGGAGGAAAAAATATGCTTCAAAATAAGCAATACCACCAGCTGTAACTACAATATTTGGAAAGTAACTGTTGGTATAGGTGGAATTTTAATTTGCATCTTTTCACAAACTTGCTTCTTGGTGAAAACCTTCCTTTCAGGGGGGTTCGGCTGAATTTCAAAAGCTTTTTCAGATATGATAGCAGTAGAAGATACTTAATTTTATTATTTTTATGTCTGTGTTTCTGCTGATTTAAAATAACTAAATGATAAAACTAGCATGTTAAACTCTTCAAACCTGTTCTAGCTTTGGCTCCAGTCCTCCCACATGTTGCTTCATATGCCTCAAACAGGTGGTCCGAATGACCTCAGCAGGATGCTGGTTATTAATAAAACATTATTTTTTAAGTATATAGTACTTATTAAATAAATGATATAATATACTTCTTAAAAACCTTTCCCTAGATGTAAATTTATAACTTTAATAATCTTATATGGATGATGCCTGTCAAGATTTTGAGCCAGTTTACGTAAACCTCTTGGTTTTGAATCCAGAGAGGTGTATTCCTTCTTACACATTACTTTCACAGCAAAATCATGAACATTCCTTGTGTCTTCAGATAAAATCTCTCACCTGTGATTGACTAACCATTTAATTCAGTGATATGCTCCTACATCGAGATAAACCGAGTGAGATACAGGGAATCAATAGAAACAGAAAAGTATACCGCTGTAGTAATTTGTGAGCAAACTCCTTTTCCCTCTAAATCCAGTGACATCAGTGTTATTGAGCTAGCAATGAGTTTAATCCTTTTCATTTAATTTGATTAATGCCTAGCATATAAAATCAGAAAAAATGGTAGGTGGTATTCATGCTTGTCATTGTTGGTTTTCACACATAAAACAAGCTCAGTCTTGAAGATCTGTTTAATAAATTCAAACCTGTTGTTAAAATTGCTTGTAAAAATGAAGTAGGGCAAGAATTTAGTCATATTTAATCTGGAAAAAAATATGTTTATGAACGCTTTCACTCTAGAAACGGACGCCATGAATGCTACCCCCATAAGACGTAGGGCACAAAACTGTTGAAGCAAAACAAGCGTCTGCAAAACCCCCACATTTAAAGTCTTCTACTTCTTTCAGAAAAACAACGTACGCTTCAGATGTTCCTCCCAGAAATAGTTTGTCTTGTGTAGTTGAATTCTTTAGATATAAGTTGTTCTGGGAAACTATCAGTGTGATTGAGCTGAAAACTGACCCAACACTCAAGTAGTCGAAACTCAGGTCTGCACTGTTTATGTCATACATTCCCCAGGATCTGCCTATTTCTGTTTGCTTTTATTTTTTAATTTTTATTCCTGCAGGCCGGCTGGGGATGAGGAGAAGGCTGGAATAACGTCCATAGCAGACTTGATGGAGCTGAGGCTCGACAGGGAAACTTTCCATTGCTTCAGAAGTTAAAAGCAAGTCTCGAGAATGGGGGTCTGAGTGCAGAGCGCGTGTGAACTCCGACTCGCTGTAGACACCTTCAAATACCGCTCCTGTTTTTCCCCTCTAGATAAGTAATTGCAGTTAGAGGGAACTGATTTACTTGTTTGTATCAGGAGGTAGAGTGGGATCAACAAAGCAAAGTATAATTTATTGAAGATTAAAATATCTATCAATTATTTATGTAGTTTTTATTTCACAGTATTTCTGTGACGTTTAGCAGTATGGGCCTTATTTCCATGGCAGAGCAACTGAGACAGAGAGAGAGAGAGATGTGTGCTTGGGGACATGTAGCAAGTTTGTGAATACCAGTCCCAGATTTTCAAACTCAATTCAGTATTTTAATCATTAAATCGACTTTCTCTCTCCCCCACTGATACATTTCTGAAATGTATTTTATCAGTCAAGGATCACTTGCCAACTTAACAATAGAGAGCATATCAGGTGAAACATTTTAACTACGGGTATTTAATTTCACATCAGTAAGTGGCATTACAGGAAAGAATCTGCTTCCGAAAGATAAAGCTTGCTTATATCTACTAATAATTTAGCAGATGGCTGACATCACTTTTGCTTGCTTTTTTAAATAATTATGTAGCCAGGTAATCACTGTATAAACCAAAGAAAGAACTAAACTGAAAGCAGATCTGAGGGACCCATGTGTACTTACCGCAATGAATCATCATTATGTGCTCTCTATAAAACCCCATCTGCTGTTACGTTGCCAGTGCCAGCAAGTTTTATTATAAATATTACTTTTATAAAATACCTAATCCACTAGCTTTGGTATTAGTTCAAAGAATTATGGTATAGATGTGTATATTATGCACGTTATGCAACTCAGAATTTATTTATCAGGGCAGTAATATTATATTTGAATTCATCTTAACACAGAGCAGGCAGAACAATAATGTAAGTATCTATCTTCTGGTTCACAGGGCTGAACTGAGAGTACAAGTGATACATTGCAGTTTACCAGGCATATCATTTTCACCTGAAAATTTCTAGCTGAATAAAATAATCCCTGTAAAAATTCAATCCCTGTAAAAAAAATGAGCTTTAATCATCCAGGAAATATCTACTCAGTTACATCTTTGGGGGTAAAGGGAGTGTAATAAAACATTATGATCTTAAATGTAAAGGAGAGGAGACCTTAGCTGGGAAAATATCTTTAAATACTACTGGATACATAAGTAACACACATCACCATTGCAGTAAAAACGACTCAGTTTAAAAAACAGTTTCTCTGAGGTCCTCCCATTTGGTTTGAATTTTTTATTTCATATGAAAAAACATCTGATACACAGTTAATGCCAAAGTAATCATCAGGTAGAGACAGTACTATGTCACTAAATTCCTCTCGCCAGGACAGGCTGATTTAAGTATAAAACTGCATTATGAGTTTAGCCAAATTTCAGAATTGTGGCGTCTATTGGGAATTTTTATTTAACATCCACTGTTAAGACACTGCTGCTGACAATCGACCTTTTTAAAAATTCTAGCTAAATATCTATCCCATATCATCTTATCCATTCCTAAATATTTTCTCTCAGGAAAATCCCACGTTTCCAGTTCAGTTTCCCAAACTTTACATTGTAGCCACATGCATTCTTTCAGGACACAACTCCCTTTTTGGATGAAAAAATCAATTTTATATTTTACTTCACAGATACCTCAGTAGCTGTTTTGAGGCTACATGCCCAATATTACCAGTAGGAAGGAGGATAGTTCTCTATGTGTGTTGGAATCCATCAACTGCACCATGTGTTATGCTGTGGAAAACTGAAAGAACGGTAAAATTATGTATGTTTAATAGAGATTTCAGAGAGTAGAATAGGAATAGCTGTACAGCATTTTGACTGTCCTGTGCAGCTTTGAATTTTGGAGTAATGTGCTTAACTCCTGCCACTATTGTGCATTTATGGTAGTGCTGTTTGTATAGGGTTTGCAGATAGAAAGAGTATTGATAAAGAATGTGTGGTAGCCTGTGAGAATTTGGAGAAATGACAGTGGCCCATTGGCCCGCAAAGTTTAGAGCTACCGCTTTAGAGAATAGCTGATCCTCACTTGCTTGTGTTAAAAATATTCCATTAAAAAGCCTTCTTCAACAGGAACTGGGGGGCATTGACACACAACCATATTAAACTCTGTATCATTAGAAGCCAACAGTCCTGGAAGGAATAGTATTACACTTCTCTGAAATACAGTGAATGTCTTTCCTCTTAGGTGATACACTTAGCTTACCGCTAATGTGCTAAGCATTATGCTTATATTAAACATTATGCTTATACTATTTCTGCCCTCTCTATTAAAACCTAGAGCTTTGTAGTCACTAGGGAGTTTTCTATCTATATGATTTTCCATATCTGTTGGCTAAATTAGAGATCCAAATGCAAAATCTAGAGCTCATAAACATGAGGTGGATTTGTGAGTGACAATCCCTGGAGGGCTTTAGGTCGATAAACTAATGAGACATAAATATAGTGGAGTAAGGAAGGGTATTTTTATCTGTGATATACAAACTAGTTCCAAACTTGTTCAGGTCATTAATGGAAAACTATATCCATTTTCCTAACATCAGCATTACAAAATTTTGCAAGATAATTAGCATCTTTAAGAATGCATTATGAATTGGAACTGTAATGGAAAAGTGATTTGGCATCATCTTTTAAAACTTTGTAGTCTTAACATGAGTAAAATGGGCATAGCTTTCCACTAATTATCATGTAGAGACTTAGAATGGAAAGGGAATTGTACATTCAAGTGTAAGATGAAGCGTTAGCATTTTGTGACATATGGCATCCCCATTACTGAAGTGAGAGGCATGTCACAAAAGCAGTAATGATTTTGCTCTGTGTCATGCCACAAGGTAGCAGTGTTGTGGTACAATCTTGGTAATTTTCTGATGCAAGTCGCTGAGCATGGGATCAGTTCTGCTCCCATCAAAATCAGCAGAAGTTTTGCTGTTGACTTCTGAGGACTGTTTCCAATACAATCAGTGAAACCTCACTTCAATGATTTATGTGCAATGTACCAATAAATATCACAATCCCTACTACATAACATTTCGTTGATCCATTATTGGACAAATACCGAGAGAGTTAAAAGGATAGAAAAAGACTTCTAGTCAATAAAATAAAAATAAAATTTCATTTTGTTTTTCTTTGTTCTTGCATTGTTCTAGTATCTGCGAAAGTGAAAATTACTACAACAAAAAGTGGGAGCATGTGATAAAAGTGAGTAATATAGTAATTAAGGTAACTTTTTATTCCATCAGTTTGAGAATATTGTTCAGGCAAGCAGTTTTCAATATATGCTTTTTTATTAGCTAATTTTTCTACCATTGAAGGCATAGGTAATCAGAGATGAAGTATTTTATTCTGAAGATCAAATATTGTGGAAGGTCAATAGTTGTCTGGTGAAAATTAAACATTTGTTCTATTTCAGCTATTCTGTTAACACAAGTAGTTGTTTTTAACTAAGCAGAACAATATTTTCCTTTCAAGACAGAGTCTTGTTTGCTGAGCTTCTGCATGTTGATGGCAATTCATTTTCACTGGAGGTGAAGGGACCCACTGTTTCAGATTCTTTCATGCTCATGAATAGTATAATGTAGAGAGAATTGTTCAGGATTATTAGTTTACACAGGGACAAGTGGATGAAAAAATGCGTTAGAGGTTTATGACGGAAATAAGGATTATTATAGTGAAAATGCTTAAGCCTGCCAAACGCTATCAGTCTCTATCAGTATATAGAGAATAAAGCTTTATGATGTGGTCTACAGATTTTATTGGCATGAAATTAATATTGTAAACTATACATAAGTGGCAAAGTGATGACGGATTAGAGAAGATCAGGACAGATGGTCCAAGCCGTCTTCTGCATGGAAATTCTCTGCACATATGGAATACCAAAGGTGACTGAGGAAGCATTTATTGATTACTTTCAAGGTTGCTTGTTAACATACCCTTATAAGAATATGTTTTCAGTTGGTCATTTTTCTGCAATACCTGACACATTTGGTCTGAAACATTCAGAAGGTGAAGATGAAAGTCTACGAAGGTGAAATTGTGTGGAAAATCATCCATACAGACCATCCTCATTTGCCAAAGTGACTCATCTTTTGCTTCCAGACACCGTAGGGAAATACTTGGTTTGACTAGATATAAAATAATAATGAAGTCTGAGAACTGTTTTGTCATGAAACTTCACCATATCCGTTATGTACAAGTTTTGTATCACATATGGTGTCTTTCACCACCCTTGTGAAAACATGCCCTTGCCTGAATCTCAGAGCATGAAAGGAGAGTCACAGGACTCTGACAAGCTAAATTCAGTTAGGATTCTCTCTGTACCCAACACATGCAAGGAGTCAGCAACAAAAAGGGAGAGAAGTGAACAACACTCTGTCTGCTTGCTGCTGGGAGACTGTTTTGGCAGCAACGTTGGGACCAAAATGAGGTGGACAATTCCAGTAGTGTTTAGAAGGCTTGTCCTGCTAGGTGAAAGGAGGATAGTGAGGAGTGAAAGCTCAGGGTATAGGTGGGTAAAAGGAAAAAACAACTGGGGAAAAAATATGTGGGCAGGGCAGGAAGAGGGGATGAAGGCAACACTTGGAACGGAACAGTAAGGGGAGGTTATAGGTGACCTAGGCATTAAAAGAAATAGGAAATTATCAGCAAGGGAAAGCACAGGGTAGAAAAAAAAGTCTGCCCTTTGCAATGACCAAAACAGTCATCCTGTGGGGAAAAAAACCCCACAAATGCAGTTACACATAGGCTATGTCATAATGCTGTGTTCCTAGCTGAGGTCCAGGTCCCATGGTCATTGTGATAGTTCAGAATAGGCAGCATGTGAACGTAAAACCCTATCACACAGCATATGTGGAATGGGAACAAACACGGATTCAACCAAAAGCTGTATTCTTGGCACTGCATAACTGTTGTGACTTGACTGCAGAGCTTCTATTTTTTTTATCACAATTGTTCTTTTCTGGATATAATGACATATATGTTCGGTGAAAGATAATTGGATCCTCTATGTTCATCCCAGAAAGATTTCCTTAAAGAGCAGGATGACTCACAGAACCACCCTAATAACTTGCCAGTGCACACCAATTCAGAGACAGACAGATGGCTCAAAGAAAAATAATCCAGAATTTTATCAGCAAAACTCCTGATTTTAAGTTTGAAATTCATTATCCTAATCTCCTTTGAACAGCAGTGATCTCAGTTTGTTATGTATTTTGGCTAGCTCAGGTAACAAGCACAAATCAGTTTGTTCTTTTTTTTTTCTAGACAGAAGGATGTCGATTTTGTAAAGTGAAAGAGGGAAAAGGCACAATCGTTTTAATAAATACTAGAGTAGAGTTAGCTTCTATTTTTTTCTTAGTCAGTCACACGGTCTGCTTTTCTCCAGCATGTGATAAAAAAAAGGATTCTATCTCATTTTTATTTATAAATATTATTTTTGTATGTGTGTATACACATATTTACAAAGAAGTGTATCACAACCAAACACATACACAGGGTGGCGATTTTTAAGCAGCTAATTATTACACTCAGTTTAGCACCAGTGTAGCCCAGTGCATTTAACTCACTCATGGTAGGCACTGCTTCGGAAAGAGCATGTGGAGAATGTAGCTTAGCAGGGGTCTTAAAAATAGTTTATTTTATAAAACTAGACTAAAAAATAATTACACAGTGGCTTCATGTTTTTATATATATATATATAT
>NW_009260268.1:1995349-2020990 GCF_000687185.1 Egretta garzetta | reverse complement strand
ATATAATTTTTTGAAGACTCTATCAAATCTCATTTGAAAAGTCGTGAACTGTGGGTTGCTGCGTTTGTCCCTCCTCAGTTATGTCACTATTTCATTTATAAAGTCATCTTAGAATCTGTCTCTCTGTAAGCACTTCCTATTTACTTCTGTGCAACTCCGTTTTCTTCAGTGAGCTTCCATAAATGAAATGGAGCATCGCTCGTAGCCAATCAATAGAGCACTGCTGATCATAGCAGTATCTAACTTCAGAAAGACAGGAGTGTGAAAGGTTGGTTAGCTGAAATTGGTTAGCTGTTAGTTAAGAGAGTAGAACTGTTGGCTGATACAGATTATTTTACCATTTCAGACACACTGATTATGCAGATCTGCTTGCTAGCTGGATAGGGGATCTCCAAGGCAATTCCTGCAGCTGAAGAAAATAATACTGACTCGATGGATGCAAATAATTCTTGAAAGTACTGTAGTCAGATCCCCTGGCAGACTAACATGCAAAGACTTGCTAAAAGCTTTGGTGTGAAATACAAAACAGAATTCCTGAGACTTACAGACATCAGACTCCCCTGAAATTTGTGTTGGTTTGGCTTTAGTGATGTATTTGAAGAACAGGCTGGATCCTGCCACAAAAGCCGGGGCAGGGGGAGTGGGGGGGGGAAGGCTGAAATTGCTAACAGAAACCTGTTCTTCTCTATTTACTGTGTTATGTTCACTATAAAAGGCAGAGCTAAAATCAGAAAAATATTCTACTGAGGAAAAAAAGATTTTCCTGGGAGAAGTGTAAAGGATAAGCAGCTCTTTTTTTTTTTTTTTTTTTTTTTTTTTTTTTTTTCACAGAGAAACCCTAGGATATTGCATGGTATGGAGCAGGAAGGGATGAAAAGTATTTGCCTAGGAATCCAATATGTTCTTTTCAATGTCTAATCTGCCTTTATTTAATCTTCTGGGAAAGTCAGTTCTTTGGAAAATGGGAAACCTGTTTCTGAGAGAGCTTTGATCTTTCCCCTGTGAGAAAAGTCAACTTCTGTTTCCCAATTTTGACTGTGTTCATGACTGGAAGGAGCCTGAAGCCTTTACTTACCAGAGACAACATATTTTTATCAGCTGCAAGAAAGAGGGATCCTAGATCTGGATGATCTTTGAACTCTGGGCTCACGTCTTCTTTCACACTTCTCTATTACTTAACTATTCAACACAAAGTAGCAATTCACTTTTACTGAAAAGCTGATTTAATTCCCTCTTTCATTCAACCTGCCAATCTTCCTTCCTGCTTGCTGCCTAGTACCCTTATGTCCTTAATTTGAGATTGATTTTATGTAATCCCTTCGAACCTCAAGACTAGCTTTTTGCGCTGAAGCAAGCCAATGTTTGGTAAAACTCAATGCACCTAAGTACCTTCCTCCTCAGTGCCATTCCTCTTCCTATTAGAAACCCAGCATTAGTAGTTATAGAAAACCCCATACATGTGGCTGGCCTGGTATGCAGGATGATAGGCTACAAGGAAAGGAAAAGGAGCAGGAATAATGTACTACTATGCAAAGACAAAACTCATCTGAACCTACCCAAGGATTGTAGAGTTACCATAGGCTGGAAAGGGGGGGAGGGGGGGAGAGAGAGAGAGAGAGAGAGAGAGAGATAGCCTTCTGTTTTTCTTTTGTAAACAAAACCTTAGTTGCTTAAAACCTCTTTTTCCCACTGTGAACAGAAACGCCCAGTTTGTGCTATTTGAAGCATATGCCCTGCAGGACCAGAAATCTGGCAGGAGCAAGTAGGGCTGTACAGCGCAACATAACTGGATAAGAAGCTTTGCTGCTTAACGTAACTAACAATTGTACTGTATGCTTAACTGACAAAATTTCAACTTGAATAATAAAATATTCACTATCTAAAATATCACCTTGCAGTTTCTGTCAATAGTATTACCTTTCATCTTAGTCACCAAAAATAAATAAAACACGTTTACATCTTGCATTTTAGAAACGTGATTAATTTTGATGAATACAGTTTTGTATCTCCAACTCTTTGGGGGTTTTAATCAGCAGTTGTGCATTGTATGTTTTGCCAACTGATTGTGTGCAAATCTCAGTTTTCATTTTCAAAAGTAAGTTTTTGTCCTCGTATCTCTAAGGAATAATACAAATGCACACAAAAAAGTTTGCAGACAGTAGAAAAAAGGAAGTCTCATTATAATAACAGTTAATATTATGGTATACATTTCATGATTTTAATTTAAACTTGTGATGTGGGGGACATGACTTGATATTTTTTCAATGGTGGGTACTGGCAAGAAAATTCACAAGATCCTGAAATAGTTCTAAAAGTAAAAAGTTACTTTCTGCAGATCTCTCTTAAATCTCAGTAGGCACTTACCCTGGAGATGCTGTAAGCCCATTATTGTGTATTTTTTTTACTGATAAAATTGCCTAACCAGTGAAATTCTGGTCCTATGAATGCCTATGACTATGTAAGCCTGAAACATTGTCAGGCTTTATTAAAATACATCTTACTAGGAATATAAGAAGGTAGAAGTAGAGCTTTGGGCTTCCTGCCTGCAAACTCAAATCCAGTAGGTATTTTTAAAGAACATCTAATAGACTAATCCCAAGATACAGAATAAATGCCTTCTCCTTTTAGCTAAAGGTAGTTAGATAATTCACTTGTAGTTTCTTGTACCTGCCTGAAGTGATGTGAATTTGCCAATCCTATCTTGTATGCCAATTCTAACTCCTATAATAACAAGGTTATAGGACTCTCTTAACCTTGCTCTCTCAAACCATTTTACTTTACAGAGAATAATTGAAGATTTACTGGGATACAGAAGAGAAGGGGGAAAAGAGTGAACTTACTTGCTAGCCTGTGGTAAGTGCAGTTGCATAGCTTTATTCCATCTTTGGTTAAAGTTTGCAGATTTTAGGTTAAGCATTCACTTGGGCTGGGAGAGGAATCCGCAACTTCCCTGCTAAGCAAGTGCCCCAAACACCCCAGACCGCACAATATCTCATGGATTTTTTTCGCACCTAGCTGCAAAAGGGAAGGGGCTCTGGGAGCTGAGCATAATGAGGTAGGCAGAGGCAGTGGCCTTACCAGCAAAGGCGATGGGACCTGAGCAAGGTGAGAAGAGCAGGTCCAAGGGACAGAAATCAACCTCAGCCAAAAGACCAGATTTCTGGAGAAGTTTGTAGTGATAAGGCAGGTCTGAGGGAGTCAAGTCTAAGGTTTGGGTCAGGGTTTGGACCAACAGGGTACATGACCAGACATGGGAATGATTGCAGTGCACTTCCACTGTCCTTCAGGAAAGCAGCAAGCACAAAAGCCTAAGCTAAAATCAGAGTTTAGCAGAGCTGTTCATGGGGAGCCTCCACTGAAGCTTCTCTTTCTTTCAAGGCTAGCGGTTGCACCATCTCCATGTTGGGTCTGAGCTCTGCCAGCCATCCCTTCCCAGTGATGCAGAAATGCTCTCAGTGCCCCAACACTAGATTTTTGTGAGAAGAACAACAAAACATAGCCAGGTCACTATCTCCATATTCCACTTATTTTAGACCTCTCTATATCAAAAAACATATATGTCCTTCTCCAAAGTAATATTGATACCTTACCAATGATATTGCATGGCTAGCTGATATTGGTGGCAAGAGGTTGCCCTAATAGCTCTAAGAGATTATTGGTTTTGTAGATTTGAAATTAAATGACCTAGAGCAAGGGTGTATGTGTGGATATGATGTGCTTTTTAAACACTAGTTATGTTATCAGGAAACCATGACTTGAAGGCTAGTGAAGAAATAACAGGACATTGCAACAGGTCCCCCCTACACCAGCTGCTATAATGTAGAGTTGCAAACCAATGAAACAGTCAGGTACACTGCCTGTTATTAAATGTATAAGAATTCTTCCAATATGCGGGAGGAAGAAACCATTGACATCATCATAGTCCTTCTGCCAAAGAATTTGAGAAACTAATGACTTGCCATGCCCTCTTCTCTTCCCCATTTCAGTACCCAGGCAGCATAAGAAGGGTGAGCATTAACACCAGAAGAAAGAGGATTAAATACTAGAAAGTTGGTGTATATCTGTTTTAGCTGTATTGTTATTGGTAATGAACTGTAATAATTGGATAATTTGGATTGTGAATGTTAGATTGTTAAGATTTTAATAAGACTGACAATGAACCCCTGACTTTGTATAGAAGGTGTGTTTCTTCAGACCAAATAAATTGCATGCAGTATTTGGTCTGGTATCCCTGTCCCTGAAGACCCTGTTAAACCTGAATGTGGCAGTTTTTACCACAAGGATGGCATGGCTTGGAGATGGAATAATTAATATATATAATGAAGATAACACATTTATATTCTACTTTAATTAAGCTGAAAACAGCTGTGTTCATACAGACCGTAACTTATATCTGTTATTTTTAAAGGCTTAATCTTGTGAAAGCTCAGATATGCTTAAAACTGTTGCCACTGGGTTATGCTCCATCTCTTTCCTTAGGCCTGTGTAGGGGAAGGCTAGCCTCCCATCCTTAATAGTTACACTCAGCTGCACTCCTTGAACAAAACTTATTACAGATACTCATTCTGTCCCTGGACCTCTCTGGGCACTAGCCCTGCTTCTGAATTTAGTACGGTACAAGAGAAAGTATGATGAACCCAATTTAAGGGATTATTAGTGAGCGTATTTCTACATAAATTTTGGAAAGTGGGTCTTTTAAGGATGATATAGCCTCCTATGTTTCTCTTCCTGGAAAGCAGGATCCATTTCCATCAAGATATTTTTCTTTCCTGAGTTCAGAACTTTTAAAAATAAAGAGAAATTGGATAGTTCGAATAACCAATGCTTGCTAACTTACTGAGATATATATATTTCCCTTTGCTGAAGATATGAAGCTTATCGTTTTCCCTCTTGTATGCAATCTGTCTTCTCAGTTCAAAGGTAGATCCCAGTAGCACATTACCTCGTTATTGCTTTCATGGCCACATAACTGAAATTTGGGTGAAAAAAATCTGTACTGAGACCCTGGTCAGTACAGATTACAGATCCATAAACTAACCTTTTCTCCTATGCTTCATAATATCAATCCAGTCCAAACATATTACGTAAGAAAGCCAGAAGGGTGAGCGCTATGTAACAATGAAGTCTGAACTGTGCAGTAAGCAACTACCTAACAGCTGATGACATGCTGGCTAAAGAAAGTTTTCAGGAGAAGGTGGAAGGAGAAAAATGAGGTGACCTTTAACATTTTTTCAAAAATTAACATGACTAACATAATTAACACTTACATTAATCCCACTTTAAATGCACTACAATTACTACTAATACCTTTTATTATGGTAAATGTATTTAAAAACTCAAATTATACACCTGTGTTTATGGGTAGAATTACCATCTATGGGCTTTAATATCATGATTATACTTTTTAATTATTACTACCAGTGTAACACTGTTAGGCAATGAAATAATAATAGGATTCAGGCAATGGATCTTACAGCCTTAATTAGCAGTAGCACAGAAAAAAGAAGAGTCATAAAGTTTTGAGAGATCAAGTACTGAAATAAGTTAGTGTTAGTTAGAATAGTCCTCGTTCGTGTTTGGAATATAGGATCAAATGCTTAGACAGATCCACGGAGTCTGGTATTTCATCTGTGATGCAGTCTAGCATCATACTTTAAAGAAGACAAAATAATCCCCTTAGTGAACAATTATGAAATAATTTGCCTTTTGGGAAGTTTTCTTCCTTCTGTCAGTTGAACTTCTCTTGTTCCATAAAATATGAAGCGTATGTCTCTTCAAAAAAAGTCTTTAATCTTACCTAATGCAACTATGGTTTTTATCATTATTTATATAAATGTCTAATCCTTTAAAAACCTAAGCTCTTGGCCTCGGTGTATCTGATTAAAGATATTAGAGTATACAGATGGTATGAGAAATGAAAGCCATAGGGCAGGTCAGCAAGGCCAACTGAAAGGAGTAGTTTTGTAAATGAGGAGTATATAGATGCATAATATTGCAAGTTCATAATGATATGTCCCCTTTTTCTGCACCGTATAAAATTCCTCATCCTTACAGCTATAACTTTGTCTTTGTCATTGGCTTTTCTCTTGTTGCTAAATTTAGGAATATTCCTTTTTCCTGCCCTCCTTGTTCTTCTCTTTCATCTTTCCATTCTACAGGTGTTGCCACAAAGAAAGCCACATCCAGTCACTCAAGCCACTTCACAAGCCTACCAAACTAGGCCTCTTTTTCTTTTTTCCAAATGCCTAAAAAGAGGGCTCATGCAACAGATTTTAAAGAGCTTTTCAAGGTTTCAAGACCAAAGCCAATTAAAGGCTTATAGGAAGAAGCTAACAGAAGCAAGATAGTAAATTAAGATGATCCAAGTCTTTGGTAAACACAGGATCTGGAGAAAGAAGACAGAAGCCACGAGGCATTACTTTTTGTTTCTGACTCTGAAAATGGCAGAGCCAAAGCTTGATCTGCTCTAAACTGGTGTGAGTTCAATAACGCTTCCATATAGCTGAAGGCCAAAGATCTGGTCCAGAGATTGTGCCTGCTATCGTGTCTGCTTGTTTGTGTGTTTAAAATCCCAGTAGCACGATGGAATTCAGGAAAATATGTGGTAGCTCAAGTAATAGCATCCTGTGCTTTTTGGAATGGGGGTGGTGGTGAATTTTTTAGCCTATATGCAGCATATAACACATTATGGTTTGGAAAATGAGGGAAATTGACCCCGAAGCTGTACAATGGGGTGGTTCTCTAAGCCTTTTATTACAACCATTTTGCAGGAATACACAGTATTGATGGCATCACACCATAATGACATCCACAGAAGTACAGTATGTCTACTGAAAAGCATTACCTATAGAATGATGTCACTGAGCAATTATTTCAGTTACATGGGGGTATACAGCCCCTTGAGGATGCAGAGCTGTAAGCACATAATATGTGTTACAAATCCAATGCTTCTCCTTAGTGGAACCTGCTTATTCTTGCTTCTTTCTTTACAAAAAGGTTTTATCTTTCCCACCTGGGATGAACAGGAGTTAATACTTAGAATTTAAATTTGGCCCTACAAGATAATTAGTATAATCTGTTATGTACAAAGGCTGCGCTGGCAAGTCTTTGATTTTACTTCTGCCCAGTAGTATCAAATCAACAAGTTTGTCATTATGCTTACCAAATGCACAGATGGACAAATATGGATTTCTTGTTGCGAAATTTATTGACTTTTTTTTTTTTTTAAGAGAGACAAACTTCTAAGCCTGTTGTACTGTCCTCTAACTATTTTTCAAAATGTGATAGGGACCTGTCTAGCTAGGCACAAACTTCTTTAAACCAATGAACGAAAATTTTAAATCACGTTTGGATATGAGATGCATTATAAAGGACTTTCCTGCAAAGCGAGATGGCTGTAATCAAGTACTTGGTAACAGCAGGGTTCTGGTTCTGCAGCTGAAACATTTTTATGCTTTTTTGTTACATTGAATCTGAGATTATGAACTCAGTAAAATTAAGTGTAGGCCACCCTTGCAAATGTTAGGGGTTTTTGAGATCACTCTGAAGACTTAAAGGTTTTAACCTTGTGTTATGCTAGTACCTGGTATACGTTATCTGAATGCATATATAATTCTTATTCAGCATTCATTGCTGATTGCTAGATGCATACTGTTCTGATGTAGAGGTTAATTGCTTTTATATAATTTACAAAATTCATGTGACTAACAAATAGAGCTGCAGGACTGAACTGAAGACAAGAAGTAGCAGATCAGTAACAGACAGAAGCATAGTGCAGTGCTTATACAATGCTTTATATGGCACTGACTGCCAAATCCCCAATGCGAGCTTATCTTTTCAAGCTGTTCGCTCTGACCGTGTGTAGAAACCTACCCTGTGCCTCCTCTAAACTCTTTGTTTCTTAAACATACCCTCCTTCCACCAGTTTTTGTGGGATTGTTTAATAAAACTGTCCTTGCACTAAAGCTTGAATAGTATCTCAGTGTTACTAAACAAAGAAACAGTGGTAACAGTGACTGTGTCTTGAGCCTGATTATAGAGGAGCTGGAGTGGAGGCAGGAGCCTTTGCAGTCAGTCTCCTCACAGAAGAATTCAGAGGACTGGACTTCAGCTCTGGTCTTCAATTAAAATAAGACTTGGGGGAGAAGTGATTAAAATGTCGAACTCAAATTTAAACTGAAGCAGTAAGGATTTCGATATATTAGGATAGCACAGGCAAAACAGTCATTTGGTTTGTCTATAGACCCTCAGGAGATGGAAGGGATCTCAAGGAGCTTAAGCCATTTTTTTGTCAATAACAGATTTGCCTTTAAGCTTTGTGTTGACAAATATGAACTGCAATAAAAAGAAAAAAAATATGTCTCTGGCCTTAAAACATAAGTGGTCATACATGTACTTCCAGTATTGAAAGTATAAATAACAGGATCCTTTCTCCACAAAGCACCTTGGGACAGTCTAAGGATTGTTACCTCTGTCGTGTTCTTAAGTTTGAAGTGTATCCCAAAGAATTATATTGTTAAATAGTCTCATAATTAAGTGCATCTGTTGGAAAGTAAGAAAATAGAGATTTCTTATGCACTACTGTAGTAAGGGCAACATCCTATCTCCAATCATTGCCAGCACTGGTTGTCTCACAACTAGTGAAAAGAATGTAAGGCTATATTCTTTTTTCAAATTATCTCCCTCATTTTGGTCTAGAGAACTATTTTACCAGGGATGATTATATTTTCCATAAATTTTGACTTTTTCTTTTTTTTTTCAGATTCCTTGCTAAAAACTTGGATGGGATATTATTGATCATTGCCTCAGATAGAGAAATTGCCATAATTTAGCATGTTGGGTTTGCAATTCTTAATGCTGGATTACATCGCTAGACTAAATTATCTTCAAGAAGTCCTGTGCTGTTTTGTTTTGTGGGTTTTTTTAAGTTTTATGACATAGTGAATCATTCCAAGAATGTGGATCTACATATAAATGTGGTTATGAGGAAAATGAGACAGTATTGGTATAACTCCTCTTCCCATGACTGTAACAGCGGCATTTTCATTTCCTTTTAAACACTGTAGTTGGCACCCTTTATCCTGTGTTAATGACTGTGTAGTTAAAACTCAACATTTTTATAAAATGTGCCAGGAACTTAAGTAATAAAGCTCACATGATTGTAAGACTAACTCTTGATGTAATTTCGAAGGTGTGACAGAGCTGCATCATGTAACACTTCCATGTGGAAGCATCCTGGTTATATGACTTTACGACAGCTAGAGGAAGACCAAGTAGCAACATGCATTTCCTAAAAAAAGGAGTGTTGGGAAGGTGACAGCTGCCACCTATGAAGTGATGGAGGTATCTTGGGCGTCTTTGTCAAGCTACAGCCTAAGGCAAGTCTTGTTGGAGATACAAGGAACTGTTAAAAGTACTGACAAGCATTTTAAGCAAGAAAGAATTGAGGAAAAAGTGAGGGAAAAAAATCATTCGGGAATTGTATTTGTTATTATAATTTGTTCTTAACACAAAATAGAACAGGAAGACAAAACTTTTTTTCTTTGAGTGACAGAAATGTAAACAAGAGAGTTATGATTCCTTTTGAGAAATTAAGGTTGTGCTTTGTTCATGACAAAAAATAAAACTGCATGTAGTGTGCTAGTAAAATATTTACTAGAAGGCATTCTGTTGCCTCTGACACAAAGGGGCCTTGGGGCGGAGAGACCTGTTAAAGCTATAACCTTTTAAGTAATTTAATGATTCTTTTGTTCTGCAGTGTGCTGGATGAGAATATATTCTAAAACTTTGAATAAGTGCTGTGGTTTAATCCCAGCCAGCAACTAAGCACCACCCAGCTTCTCGCTCATTCCCCACCGGTAGACAATCAGAAGGGTAAAAGTGAGAAAACTCGTGGGGTGGAATAAAGACAATTTAATAGGTAAAGCAAAAGCCATGCACACAAGCAAAGCAAAGTAAGGAATTTATTCACCCCTTCCTATCAGCAGGCAGGTGTTCAGGCAAGCAGGGCTCCACCATGCGTAATGGTGACTTGGGAAGACCAATACCATTGCTCTGAACATCCCCCCCCCCTTCCTTCTTCTTCCCCCAACTTTACAAATGCTGAGCATGACGTCATATGGTGTGGGATATCCCTTTGGTCAGCTGGGGTCAGCTGTCCCAGCTGTGCTCCCTCACAGCTTCTTGTGCACCCCCAGCCTGCTCGCTGGTGGGGTGGGGTGAGAAGCAGAAAAGGCCTTGGCTCTGTGTAAGCACTGCCCAGCAGTAACGAAAACATCCCTGTGCTGTCAACAGTTTTCAGCACAAATCCAAAACATAGCCCCATACTAGCTTCTACAAAGAAAATTAACTCTATCTCAGCCAAAATCAGCACGATAAGTTTGAGATGGGATAAACTGGAGCTGATTAGAATTGTACTAATTCTCATTTCTCTAATCCACAGACCTGATGTGCCTCTCAAGAGTGACTCTTCATAAAATAGCATAGATCGAGTAGCTCACACAGTAAGAAAATAATTCTTTCCTAGATGCTTGTAAAATACTTTAGGCAACTAACTCCATTTGAAATGAACACTAGTTAGATGCCTGTACACTAGTTGGATGCTGCTGACCTGGAGCTTCTATTTTATAGATCTCTTCCTGCTTTTAAGCCATTTAATGTCACTAGAAGTCAAAACTTTTGGGGGCTTTAGAAAAGTGAATTCTTTCTGTTTATTGTTATGATTACTGCTTTAATTGCCAGAGGGGTGCATGGGTTACCATAGAGTGGATGCACATATAGCTGTAACAACTGTGATGACCCACTATACAGATTTATAAAATTTGTATCAGTGCAGATTTCCCAGCCTGCAGGAAATGTGCCCGTGTATCAGCACAAAAGCAAGGCCAGAAGGAAAAGAAATGCTGACTTTAGTTTAGAAACATCCACCAGCTTTGAGGTCAACAAATTTTAAAACACTAGCAAGATGACTTCAGACTTGGATTCTGAAATGACCTATATTGTCTGTCACTGCTATGTCTCTAGAAATAGGTATTAGAAATTCTGAAGAAGGGTACTTGGCTGGGTCTGTGGGATGACTAGTTAGTACAGGCATTAGCGTATGTGTCAGCTGGGTGTTAGAAGGCAGCTTCTAGGTAGCTGCTGGCTCATGGCAATTGTAATTTTCCTACAGTCTTAAACACTGAGGTAACTAACAGCAGCCATAGTAATGGAATAAAGGGCTATTTTTTGCATAAATGTGTTGAGGCCTAATGGGGATAAAATAGTTCATTTATTGAGCAGTTGAATTATAACGTTCCGTGCTTAGATTCTGTGTACCTTGACATTAAGCCTGATAACAAACTGGCAATTCTGAAAAATACAGTGCTTACCTATATTCTCTGTGGAGTAACAGCCAATCTGGCACCAAAAGGCAAAGGTAATAAGAAGCATAATTACCCTATATAAATAAACTCTGTGTTATCTGTTTTCCATTTTGAAAACATCACCTTTCTATATCTTCCTATATCTCATATTTAAATTGTGCAGTATGCCAGCGTCCGTGCACTTGCTGCAGTTTAAGTGCAAACTGAAACAGTTCTTAATTCTGAAGAAAAATAATATCAAGAAAGACATGTAAACAGATCTTGAATAATATGGTTGGGTTTTTTTTTACATTTGCCTTGGTGCAAACTTTTAAACAGTGAATATTGGTTTAAAATGCTACTTAAAATAATTTCTACAAAAGGAAAGGTAAGAAGTGATACTGTGTGGCCGTTTGGTTAATTAGTACGATTGACAGCTTGACAAATCTCCCTTGTCAAATGAAGCTGCAACACATATTCTTCAAGCTCTACATTTCGTGGCATTTTGATTTCCCCTCTCTGAATGTGTAACAACAATGTAGTTGTAGTATTGCATGGTAATGCCCCTAGCCAACACCTCAGATGAACACACACACAGCTACTTTGACACCAGAAATGGTGTTTCACTCTAAACAAAACAAATGGAGAATTCACTGTAGTCAGCAGTTCACACACAACAGCAGTGTGTCCCCCTGTGTAAAATATCTGTAATACTTTATGGTTGTGGCAGCTGATGAAATAGTAACAGTCTGTTCTGAATTTTTCATATGATATGCACATTTGTTCTCAAACATAAAGCCTAAAAGTAGGTCCAGTCTAAGAGGCTGGCTTTCTAAACATAATCAAGATTCACACCACTCAGCATATGCATTTGAAATGCAGGACAGTATCTCATGGCTACGCATTGGTAGCCTTCTAACATTAAAATGCAACAAAGCAAATTCAGCACAACAGCAATAGTAAAAGTTTCACAGTCCAAATAGGCTTCCATTTATCTCTTTAGTTAGTCAACTTACTGCTTCAATTGTTTGTAGAAAGAGACTATAAACTACAGGTTTTCATGTTAAAAGTTAATAAGAATGTAATGCAAAAAAGTAAAGTGTAACTAAAGTGGTAACTTCAGAGCTGTAAGTAAAAGAGAGTGACATTACGGCCTGTGAAACATGAAAAAATTATGAAAATGATAGTTATTGTTTCATTCTGGCCAGCCTCCATGTTCTGCAGCTGATAGCCCTTACCTTGGCAAGCGCAGATATGATTTTTACTAAACTAAAAGTTCATTTTGCAGTTTACTTCACAATGAAATTTATTAGATGAACTATAGAATAGAAGGCAAAAAGAAACTGATGTAAAATAATGATAACTCCAGAAGTTCAGGTTTCAGTCTCAGCTGAAAAACATTACTTCATTTCCAACTGATGGTAAATAGTTATCTCTGGAAGGAAGAAAAGATCACTGTGAATACCTAACCTTCTGGTTTTGTTGATCTGTACTGGAAAAATGATCCAAAATTGTAATTATTTTTTTTTAAGTTTACCCTCTCTTTTTTCAAAAATCTTCCATTCATTCAGAATAAAGTGTGGATTAACAGTAATTGTAATACAAATGCAGAGAGATGGGGTGAGGGGGAGAGGGAAGAGAGAGATGTTGCTGTAGCACAGACTTTCAGTAAGCATTCATTTTGAAAGATCAAGTTATTCTATTATAAAGACCAACAAATGACTCAAAATAGTACTAAATATATTGACTCAGACAAATTGATTGGTTTATTTGTAACTCCTCAGGAAAAAAAGGCTGTGTACTTAGTATAAAAGCGGTAATGTTTGGAAGGATGTGCTTCATTCATACCTTACTCAAGAAAGTCCTTGTATATCTTCTTGAGCATAAAACTCATCTCAACCTTAAATATAGAACTACCCAAGTATTGTGCTTCTATAATATTTTAATCATGGCACATAGAAAGGATTTTATGCCAACCCCAAAGCACTCCTACAGTATTAGAAATTGTCTAAAAACTAATGAACCTCCCACCCTTTTCCATTTCAAAAGATGGATTTCTAGGAGCAGTAATCAAGTCTGAATGTAATTATGACAGCTTCACTTGCCTGAATGATGATTAATATACTCTTAGAATTGTGCATGTGCACCTTGGCCTCACTTGTGTTTCAAAACTAATTTCTTCCAAATTTGAAATAATACTGGCTAGGAAAAAAAAAAATGTTTTGAAAAAAAAAAACCCAACACTTTTTTTTTTTCTTTTTTTTTTTGCAGGAAACTTCCCCTCAGATTTTTGTGGGTTTATTCTAATGCAAAATGAAACCCAAGGTCTTTCCAAAATATTTGTACCCTTTAGCCCCCAAAATCATAATCTATTGGATAAGACCTCTTTTCTCAAATGTGAAAGAGTCCCCAGTTTACAGGATTTGGAACAAAGACCTAGACTTGGATTTCCTGCATTTCAGGTGCTAAAATACGATGCTATTGTGCTATTCTTTCTTACCCAGAAATTCCATCCAGGAGCTGTAAAACCCACCTAATCAAACATGTACAACACGCATTTAAACATTTGTGGAAAATTTAATTTCTCATAAAAAGCAAACACCAATAACCACTCTAAGTTTGAAAGTACATTTTTATGTTTACAGTTGTATGATTATGTACACAGTTAGGTCTGGAATCTAAAATGCATTTGCTTTTTATACACCCTGGCTTTCTGTGACTTCCAGATAACTTACTGTTTATTTCACTATTGGCTGACACAACTCAATCACAGGGCCTATCTGACCAGATGCTTTGGCCATCTTCCTTTGATGGTTTCACATAGTTCCATTTCTCAGAACTGTCCCCTATTGTTTTATCTACAGTAAAGAAGTGGAACCCAGTGAAAAATTTCTGAAACAAAAAAAATAAACAGAAATAGTAATTTTCCTGTAATGACTTGTTGGCTAACAATTGGCTAAATAAATAACTTGAATTTTTTACCCAAAGGAATACTCTTAAATTTTGCACATCTATTTATCCTTATGTAGTGTATCATTGCGCAAAGTATCATACTGCTATTTTCATTTCCTTGTTCCTATGTTGCTATATTCCTCGGACACTCTTTTCTTTCTCTCTGTGTAGGTGTTTCTATCAGTCTCAAAACTCATGAGTGCAGGCAAAGAGTCAGTTACCCATTGCAATGGAGAATTTGTCTTAGTGGCCCTTGCCTTTGAGAAGAAATTCTGAGAACATATTTTGGGAATTTATTTACTATGCATTTGGGAACCCGAAATATTCATTGTATCTAAAATCTGAATGAAAACATCAGTAATTTATGGTTATCATGCTAAACTGGGTAATGCAATAGTTTGGAAAATACAAGACAGTCTCTCTTGCTTCAGTAGCACTGATGCACAGCAGTTCTTACACTTTCTTGACAAAATAAAGCAACCAATAGGTGCTTAAAAAATAATGATATTATGGAGGAAAGAAGATGTGGCAAGGACTCACAAATTTGTGGAAGGCTTCAGTCCCTGCAGAGCTTCAACAGTGTGCCTCTCTGAATCACAACACTTCCTGTACCTCTTGCTGAAGCTGGCAGTGGTTTACAGTACAGCTGAGTTCTAATGAGGAACCAACAGATCTGCTTTCCTAAGAAAATATGTATGTAAACAGGGGTTTTATCGGCGAGTCAAATACTGGGGTAGAGAAAGTTGGACAGAGCACATGACACGAAGAAGCTTCTAGCAGATATGTTCTCCATAGAAAAAAAGTGGTAGAAAAGATGCTGACTCTGGGAGATAATTAAGTGAAAACAAAATGCCGACATTCAGTTCTTCATGGAAGACAATTCTGGCTCTCCCTTTTTATTCTTAAGGTCAATCACTTAAATACCTTCTCTATTTAGTGAGATTTAATATTGCAAGAATTTATGGCTGGTACTGCAAAACTTGGATTCTTGACTGCCTTTGTACTAGTAATTCCACTGTTGTGAAAAGGACTACTCATGAATCTATGTAGATTTTGAGGAAGTATTACAAGACTTTTAACAGATTTATGAAATATTTCTTGTTTGCCACAATGGCATATTACAACTAATAATGTTTAAGGAAGATCTGGTTAATTTTGGATAATTCTATGAAATTCATGTATGCCATCCACTAAACTTCTGTGAACAAATTATTTTCTAACATTAAAGTTTTTTAAAAAATATTGGGGTGACTCTTTTCAAGCAGTCCAAGATGAACATAATGTTTTTCATTTAAATATAAAGTCTAAGAAAGAAACAGTTATTCAGAAAATTCAAACCAGTTCACAGAAACAAGCTGCAACTTCCTATCTGGAAGGGAAAAAGCTGTCAGAATCCATCTCTGTGTGTCTTTTCCTTTGCATGGTTTCCTTTTGGTTTGGTTTTGTGGTGTTTTGTTCTGTGTCAACTGACAGTTGAATAAGTAGTAGAATTAAACAGAATTACCAGGTATATAGCACAAGTAATTTATAACAATCAAGGTCTCTAGGTACACAGAAAATGAAAAACTCTTCTAGGAAAGAATTTACAGTGTAAAAAGGTAGCATTAGTGTCACGGAAAGATTAGATAGTTAACAGTTTTTAGCAGCAAAGTGCTACCTTTATAAAGTTCTTCTCAGTTTCATTAATCTAGTCCATGACACAGAGGATTTTGAGCAGCAAGGGAGCTGTATGAAGAATATGTAGACTATTACTGTTCTGCCATTACTGCTGATGCACTGTTGGGTTATCGCACCATGTCTCTTTCATCTTTTTATGATCTTTACATGCCCTATAGCTACTGCTACATTACGTTTAATCATCTTTAACAGCTTGAATGTCAAAAAGTTAAATAGTTTTAACTATCCTTTTTTTACTTTAACAACATGCAACTTAACAGTACCTGGGCTGAGCTCATTAGAGCTATTGACAGATTTTGTGCCATCCTGTGCTGATGCCCTCACCATCCTTATGATCATGTGATACATTTGTGCACTATTAAACCTATGGAAGGTGATTTTATTACAGCTATGATCTTCCTTTGATACGATTCTGCCATCCAACTTGTCGGTCACTTATTACTGAGGTCTTAGTCACAGTTTTTCCATACACCATATATATAGCCAAAGAGAGAACAACTAATAACGTAATCCATCTCCTGTAAAGCTGGTGCCTCAGATTTTTTTCAGGATAATTCATCTATTCTTATATTTGTATTAAAAACTCAATTTGGAATTTCTCATCCAAACACTCCAGTTTCAGGCCTGTCTATTTCTGATAATGACAATATCAAGGACAAATTGTGATCACTGATGTTCAAGAAAGATGAGTTCAAATTAAAATAGGTCCTGCTAAGATGATAAGAGGAATAGAAAATATAAGAAGGGTCTAACAGGATGCAACTAGATTCACAAAGTAAAAGGTAGGAGTGAACAAGAATATCTTTCATAATCCATTGGGGATGAGACAACTGTTTAAGTTAAGGAACTCTGAGAAAATCTGTAAGGAGTTTCTTTCTATGAAGCAGTAGTTAAAGCTAATGATAAATAAGTTGAAAATCATTCTGTCATCATCTTCCTGGGGAAGAAACCTAGGAGGTTTAAGCTTAGAAAGAGGCAAGTGTCTGAAATAATTGTTTTGCATGGTTGCAAGCAGGAACAGGAGCTGGATTTGATGATACCAAGTCCTGTCATAATTCCATTGCTTCTATATATTTTATTTCTTTTCCAAATAATATGGAATAAAACCATCTTGCTTCCTTGCCATGGTAAACCAAAGATATTTAAACCTTTCCAAATTAAAGGATTAATCTCCTTGGCTGCCTCCATCAATATACTTCCAAATTTTTCAGACTGATGTAATAGACCCTGAAAGTGCCCTTGTGACCTTTCCAACGTTAAAATGTTTTCAGATCCAGTTGTGCAGTCAGCTTGCCTCAGCAGCACAGGGCAACATAAGATCAAGCAGGTGGTGAGACCACTGGTGTGCAAACTCTGGTATTGCACCTCTGCCATCTATGCCCAACACTGGATGCTTCAGCTCTGCTGCTCCACTGCTTCATTTCCATTTTATTTCTGAGCAGAAAAAGGTGCAGTGGTACAAATCTGCAGCTGTTGGATGAACTACTGATAGTAGAAAGCCTGAATCTCTTCAATGATCAGATGATCTCCTGGAGCATTTATGCCTGCAAAAGTAGTCAGATCTCATGAAATTGGTGTTAATAACTCCACAGCTGGACTACTGTGTCCAGTTCTGGGCTCTCCAGTATGAGAGACATACCAGAGAGAATCCAGTAAAGGGCCACAAAGATGATTAAGAGAATGGAGCATCTCTCCTATGAGGAAAGGCTGAGACACCTGGGACTGTTCAGCCTGGAGAAGAGAAGGCTCAGGGGGGAATCTCATCAATGTGTACAAATACCTGAAGGGAGGGTGTAAAAAAGATGGAGCCAGGCTCTTTTCAGTGGTGCCCAGTGACAGGAACAGAGGCAACAGGCATAAACTGAAACGCAGTCCATCTGAACATCAAGAAATGCTTTTTATTGTCATGGTGACTGAGCACTGGCACCAGGTTGCCCAGAGAGGCTGTGGAGTCTCGTCACAAATTAGGATCCTGCCAACTATGCCAATTTGTCGCGGATGGAGTGAGAGAAAAGCAAAAATATGCTTTATTGATATAAAACAGTGACTTAACAAGGTTCAATGGTAAATGCAACAGTGGTTTAACAAGACTCGATGGCAAGGTACTCTTGATTATTTACTGCACAGAGGGTCAGGCAGAACGGTCAGGGAGACCCTCCTGTTGAGTCATGAGGTTCAGAAAGGACCCCCCTGAAGATTTTTTTATCTCCAGAACTTCTCAGGAACAGGAAAAGGCATTTCCCTCCCACAAATCTACTACTCTGAAGGCTTCTGCCTAAACTTAAACTTTTCCATGTGTACATTTATATAAGAATCTAATTTCCTAAATTTCACCTACACATCACAATCAGATGCAACCAGGTTTATAATCTCATGCTTAGACTGAGTTTCACGGTAAGATTGAGAGCAATACTATTCTCAACAGAAGCAGATAATTATATTGCCGTTGAAAGAACGGGTAGTTACTAGACATCATCTGAATACATCAATACAGAATTGATTCTTGTATTTTCAGTCTGTCTCCAGAGCAAATAGTAATAATATTCTCCATAAATACTTACAGATAGCCACTTCTACTCACTCGAATTAAACCAAAAGGATGCAATACTCTATCACTGATTAGAGAGCTTCCAGAATTTTTTCAGGCAATTTAATTTCTGAACAGATGTAATCTATACATTTGCCTATCTAGTTCCAGAGATTATTAAACGTATTCAGTGTGTCAGAGTTACACTTCAACTTGTTTAGATATTTTGACTGCTAAATTATTTGTTTGGCTTCTAGCTCTCTTTGCAATAAGTTTTTCACTGCTACAGCTGGCAGACATTTCTGTCAAGGAATATACCTATGCCAGAAGAAGCAGATGTGTCTATTGATGGTTTCCTTAGTTTAAAGATAATGCTTCTGGCTCAAGCCTAAAAAAAAATAAATCCTAAGGGGCACGGTAAGCACCTAACATAACATAATGTAACGTAATGTAATGTAACATAACGTAATGCAATAACAAAAAGCTTTTTAGTTATGTGTCTTCAGTGATTGTCCTTAGGTTAGGGATACTGTTTAAACATAGAGTGTAATCAATGAGAATCTAGAGTTTTTCTGCTTTCCATTCTCCTGCCTCAAGTTAGTTTTTTTTTCTGGCAATATCACAAATGTTTTTTCTGTAAATGTCTACCTGAGGTTCTAAGTATCTACCACTTTCATTGACACCTTCTTGTTAAATAAAAGCATGCTCAGTACAAGAAAACAGTAACTTCTGAAATAAATTGTTGGCAAAAGGGACAATCTTGCTCGAAATCAGAGGGTTTGTTTTCATTATCAAGCCAAAGTACTTTACGCGAAGTGCCCATCTATGTCAGCTTAATGAATTTTGAATTAAAATGAAACTTCTTTAGAAGTAATTATGACTAGTCTATGATTATCAATTGATTTTATTATGACTAGTGCAATTAAGGTATGTTCGTAATTCATTTGTCTGGAGATACACAATGAATTGTTGCTAGTAGCATTAGAGATGATCAGTGGAAAAAACACCTTTCTGGTAATGGAACAGGTATTGCAAGATCCCACAGCTAGTGCAGATTAATGACTCTATTGCACCTTTCCCCTTTTAACGATATAAATAGGAAGAATGGTCCCAAGATATCTAGTTACTATTATCCGCCTACAATTTCATCGTTACTCAGCAGACCTTGTGCTACTTGAAGCATGTTCCATCCTCTGGAGCGTATGATCTAGTGCTGATTAATGGTGATATATTGGTCTTGGAGAGCTGGGTTTAGCAGCATTGCTCTGTACACAAAACTTCCAATTGATTTTAAACAGAATGATATCCAAACTAATTCAGAGGTGGTTTATTCATGAATCCACATGAACCATAGATTTTTTATTTTTCCTTTTTGGCTTTGAAAGTGGGATCTGAAGCAGTGTAGAACTGGTCTTGACTTGATACGAGTATATACCCAACAGTGCTTCTTTAAGCCATATTTCTGGGAATTGAGATTATCAGCCAGCAGATGCATTTTAAACTAAACTAAAATACCATTCTTGTGCTGCAGGCGGAGGACATGGAGATATCTAAGAGGAAGCAGGGAGCGAATAGCACTAAATAAGTTACACAGAATAGATTTCCAATAGGAAAAGAACACAATTCTCCATGAAGTATTTAGAAACGTGTATTTTAAAATTGTTCTGCTGCCTTGTGCTCCAGACAGAAATACAATTGTAGATAGGCATGTACAATTATATATACAAATACTCCTCATGCAGTTACTAGCTGGGTAACTGCTTGATAAAGGTTGAGTTTATAAAGTGCTAAAAATGGTTTTGTTATAGCAGGTCAAAATTCAGAAGGAGACTGAGTCCACTTAAATGTACCCCAAATCCAGTCTGCCCATAAAACATTCAAATTAGACTATTTCCAAAATACAAAGAATTTCAAGTATGATGTTATTGAAACATGTAGCTAAAGAAGAATTTGACTTCTTGAGTCTTACAGCTGTATCATGCCAGTAACATTAAAAAGATAAATATTACATAATTGTTATTATTTTGTTGATATGTAAGTATCTTGTGATGCTATTAAATCTATGTAAGTACAGAAATAGATCTTTATAAAATGCATACTGTGATTTCTTATGTTGCAACCCCCAGGCTGCCATCGTATTCATTGCTTGTGTTTCCTTGCCACATTCAAGGTGACGATTCAGCAAATTTCAAATCCACAATTCTGCAGAAGTTCTATCTTTTTTCCATATTCCTAGACCATTAACCACACTAAAAGCTATTCCAGTCTTCATTGTCCAATGTGAAGGAATAGGAGGGCCATGATTCATCCACAGATGCAGGAAGTAATAATGAGAATGTTTGTTCGAAGACTGAACTGAGTCATATGCTTATCCATATTTATGGTGACAGAAAATAAGGCCTTTATATGTATAAGCAAGGTAAGACATGCATGTTTGGAAAAGCACACACAGAAATTATCCTGGACATTGAAGAAATTATTGAACATATTTTAAACCTGAGGCTTATGAATGTTAAAAAATTTCTGCAGTACTTTAAAGAGATTTTAAATTCCTACCATTTAAGCTTGATAAACATGGGAACATGAACAGAATTATACTTCTCTACAGGCTTCCATTGACAGAAACATGAGATATGACTCCGTACATGCATGATACTTTTACAGATCCTACCCACAGAAGTTGCTGGCTAGAGGCAAACATTTTGTAGAAAGACAGAAAAGCATTTAAAAAGACAAAGCAAGCAAACAAATTACATTAACTTTTTCACACCACTTCACACTGTAAACACTGAATATAAACAGCTTGTTTTGTTTCATATGAGTTGCTTCCTTCCCCATCATTTACTAATTCTGATTGATAAGGCAGCTTCTTATGACTTTGGGCTCTAGAACATCTTGCCAGTCCTCCATGGGCAATAGGTTTTTAGTCAGATTTTGCAGCAAATCAGTTTGCTCTGTCATACTTTGGCCTTTACCTTTTCCTCTCAAGATAATTATGTTTGATGATAGTCTTGCATCACATGCATCTTACTAGTAATAGATTATCTTACAAGTTTTGTAAGAGCATTATAACAACACAGCATCAGATTGATCTAGCCTTGTTCAACACACTCCTATACTATCAAATGTCATTTCCGCAGCTATTCAGATGAAACTTTGAGCTTCATTGGAATTTATCTCTGAGGGTGTTTGAGAACATGAATAATGAATCACAAGCAAGTTTTACTAAATATAACAGCTGTCAGCTAAAATGTTAGTAGCACACAGTGGATTCCTGATGTGGGAGTAAAAGACAAGTTAAAAAAAAATCCAGTAAATTACTAACACTTAATGTACTATCTTATTTACCTACTTATTCCATGAGCGGGTTTTTTTGAAATGTATTTCGTGAAGGAAAATGGCATGAATGTGGAAGCCATTACTGGGTTTTGCCTGTATGAACTTGGACGCAAGGTGTGGAAATTCCTAGGTAGGCACATAACATGACCCCTGAGAATTCAGTGTCTCCAGTATCTCTAGGATTTGGACCCTCATTGGTATAACTGTAACACCAGAAGTCTTGAAGCGTTTTCTGTTTATGAAGAATAGCTTGGAGGTGGAATCCTGTTCTGACAGAACATGGTATTGGTAACAGAAAATAAGCAGAATTACTGTAACTTCACTTGCTATGCTGCTGGTGTGCTGCAACCTGTCCTTAACTTTCTAATGCAGTGCTTCTTTCATATGGCTTCCTCTGATTGCACCCGTGGTTGTTCTCTGCTCATTTGCAAAACATTTTCTATTTCATGAGTCCCTGAAGGACTCATGGACAAGGAGCATGTCCTCTTGTTCATAATGTATCATTGCCATTCAGTATTGAGAGATGTTAATTATTCTGAAATTGTTGCCTGGTCTTTACTCACCCTACTTGAACTAATTTCCATGGAAGCCACTGAGAGAGGTGATGAGTACAAACTGAGCAAGAACCTCTCAGCAATGATGGTTTGAAAAGGGCACAGTCTATCTATTCTTAGCTTTAGAACTGCTGAATTTAGCATCAAGAAGCTGTTTGTCTGTATAGTGGCAGGTGTTGACTAGTGAGTTGGAAAGGCTTTGCCAGGAAACTCATGGCTATGACTTTGACAACTGAGATTAATGCATTCTGCAATGTCTTTGAGTTTTCAAACTTCTTTTGAACACCTTACAGAGTTTTAATGAAGTTTGTTTATTATATCTACAGTTCTGGAATATTGTTTAGAGCTTGTTCAGTTATTAATGTTTTATACATATGCATATGCATATGTAATATATATAAATAGTATCACTCTCAGCTTTTATATCTATATAAAAGCAACACAAAATAGTAGATTTTATTACCTATATCACATTGCATATTTTTCATCTTATGATTTCCAGGGTGTGTTTGATATAATCTTTTTACCACACACAAAATGAGCTTATCTTCAGGCAGCAGTTTGAAAAAAATCAAGCTTCTACATGAGGCACGACTGGAAATGTATACACATCTCTGCAGTCAGCAGGACCCATTGAAGAATTGGCCATACATTACAGACTTAAATAGACATCTAATAGATCCTTAGAAGGCAAGGCTGCTGCTGTTCTGGCTCATGTTTATGTTTCTCTGCTTAGGTGTACTTTCAGGTTTTGACATTTTTCCAAAAGCAAGAACAGCTCTTTTTTAAGGGGAGGAAAACCAGCCTCCCACATGCATTAGATTTGCAGGCTCATAAAGGAGCTAAAATCTTGGCCCAGGCTCTTAATGTGAGTCTGTAGTGCCATAGAGGGCCCCTACTGGCCTTAAGATATGTTGACCCAGTAATTCATTTAGTCATGGATTATTTCATTTGTTTCCACGTGTGCTGTAACTATGTAATCATCATGATGTGTTCTGTGCCCTCATATGGGATTAAGATGTTGATTTTTTTTTTTTTTTAATTTCCAGTCAGATAGAGAAAAGAGAAGCTGGTAAAAGCATCCAGCAGCTGGAGATGAAATAAATTTGGCACACTCGCATTCCTTAGGCTACTTGCTAGCAAACAAGAACAAAATTCAGAGCAGCATACAAAAGTTACATGTTCTACAAATCTCATTATCTGTATTTATTTAGGAGGTAGTAAACATCTTTTAGCACTGTGTGAAGTGAGGATGCCCATGGCCATGAGCTCTTCTAGTTCTAAACTCTGACTTGAGGTATTGCAATAGCCGCTGAAAACTGTGAAATAATCTACATGTTTTCTTCCAAAGGGAATATCATGATTTAGAAGTGTTATATTTTGCGAGTGCTAACAGAATGCTAAAAAATCTCTTTCAGCTCTTTTCTTAAGCCACACTGGATCTCAGATGTGAGCTGCAAGCAATTTTTGATGGTAATGTTTTCTGGAGGCCGTTAGAGGTACAGATGCTGTGTATTTGGCAATACACATCAGGAAGGCTCAGGTTGGGAATCAGAGGTCCTGGTAATACAAACCATAATATAAAATCTCAGCTTTCTAAGGAATTATTGACAGTAGCTTATTGTCAGCTTTAAATATTTAATCTAATAAAATCATGAGCCAAAGCAAGTCACATGTCTGAGTGCTACTTTGGGAAAATTGTTGCAGTATTTATTGTGTATGGATGAAGAAACAGGGGCACTGTAAACTGTTTTACAGGATTTTTTAAATTAAATTTGGAGTCCAAGTACCTTTTTAGCTTCAGATTTTTGTGAAGTTAATTCTTTGCAAACCAGTCAGTTCACTACAAGAAATTGCCATAAGTCTGATGGCATCATGAAGAGAATCAAACGGGGCTTATTATGCTGTATGAACATCTCATACATTTCTAATCATCTACTTGATATATCTGCCTGACAATGCAGAGTTAAATCCTGGAGACTGTTAAATTGAATAGAGGCAGATTTAAGTCATGTTAAGGAAACACTGTGAAGGGCTATCAGTTAAAGAATGGTCCTGCTTGGTTCCATTCAAGCTGGTAATATATGGTTTTGCAGACTCTGTATGAGAAAATTTTGTAGAATAATCTAACCCACAACCAAACTGCTTAATAATAACTGTTCAGGCTTTTACCACTTTAAAAGAAATGTTACATTCTTCAGGCTTGAACTTAGGGGTGTTGAACCACTTAATGGACTTCAAGCCTACACAGGTGAGAGGTTGAGTATCTTCCCAATAATTGCAGTAGACTCATCCACTCCCACTGAGTGTTTGACTTGGCTTCTTAGCCTATGTCTGACATCCAGCAGCTGGATCTCTCGTGAGGCTCAAGTTCCAGCTGGGAAGGAGCAAACGCCAGGCTCACTAGGAAGCAGTAGCTCACAGCCTCAGCTATCTCTCAGCAGAGATTATTCCCTGCAGCCAAATGGTTTAGCTTAACAAACAGTGCAGTCGGGCATCAGTTGCACGTTGGAGGCAATGGACATATTGACTGGCTTTCTGCTGAGCCTGGGGTCTGCTTGGATTAGTTTTCCTTTCAGTATGTTTTGTTTTCTTGGTGGTTTTGTGCTAAGTATTCAGCAGTGGAATGAGGATAGAATGGAGAATGTGCTTAACTCTGCTAGGACTTTTCCTATACTTAATCCGGCCAGGAAATAGGCTCCAGGTAGAAAACAGTTTTTTTAAGTTGCTACATTGCAGCTATAATGTGTGCGAGCTCTGCAAATGCTTATTCTCCTTGTGCTCTCTCTAGCTCCCAGCTGAGAATGGTACATAGCAGTACCGGTGCTATTTCTCTCCTTGCCTGTAAGGGGTGGTCTTTGGCTTGGTTTCAGGGGGGACAGTGGTCAAGTGCTATTACTAGCTTACAAAGGTAAGGAAAGTTAAAGTAAGAGACAAAGGAGAGGAGCATTCCTATTGTAATGATGGAATATTAACACGTAAGAGTTAATGTATAACTAAGGAGAGTAAGCATTGGCTATTTAACATCTATTTCTGACCTAGTTGGATCCTTGGGGGAATTTTAATCTAATGCCTTGTTTAAAGAGGATTTTTCCTGAGATTCTTCAATAAACTAAACCCTTCTTGCATAAGGGTTTCAGAATGACTGAAGGATAGGAAGACTAGAGAGAAGTGAAAACTACGGATCTGTAATTCTGTTTCTATGAAAGAAAAGGCATGAAATGCTACTTTAAATCACAGTGTGATTAAA
>NW_009260268.1:1966341-1995327 GCF_000687185.1 Egretta garzetta | reverse complement strand
ATGTGCATTAGAAAGGTTTAGGAGAATTTGCTTTCCCTCCTCTCTCTTTGATGTAGGATCCAGGCATATCTACAGCCTACACATTCTCTGGAGTGTAAAACCTATCTCTGATTATTAGGGCAATCATATTAAGGAAATGGGAAAGAGGCTTATTCACTGAGTTAGGAATGGAGAAAACTGAGAAAAGGCTCATCTTTTCCTTTCCTTAAAGAATTCTGCTTTGCAGAACTTGTAGGTAGCATGTTTCCACGGATAGCTTATGCTAATGTATAGCAGAAGTAAAGCAGGGATAAACTGTAACTGAGAAACTGCTAATCTGCATTCAATGCATTTAGCTATGTTGAACACAGATGCATGCAACAGGACTGTCATGGTAACTGAGTCACCCAGTACTCTCTGAAAAGAAGGGCATCGAAACACCCAAGATGGATATTACTGGTGCTGAAAAAAGGTGAGTCTTCTCACAAATTCTGAGATCACAGACAAGGAGACAACTTGTTTCTTTTGTGCCTGCACAAATGCTTCCTTAAGGAAAAGAATTCACTCCTTCTGTGTCCTATATGTCCTACATAACTTCAAATACATAAGAATTTGCTCAGCCTGGGGCGGGGGGGGAAGGGGGAGTCTTTTATTTCACTTCTTAAAAACATATGTTACTTAACACTTTTTATTGTGAGTACTTAACTGTTAGAAAAATATTTAAAAAAAATTATTCTTTCATTAAATGTAATGACCAGATGAATCCCTTAAATCTAACTTCAGTGTTATGGAGAAGGAAGGGCCTGGTCCCAGTAGTAACAAATAACAAAGCACAGTATAGTACAGGAGAAGGTAGGCAAATGAGGATGAAGAAATGCAAGCAATGAAAGATACATCCTGCCAAACAGAAGTAATATAAAAGGTCAGGAGAAAAAAAGTAGAAATTAAGAGGTAGATAATAGAACAGGAGAATAATTAATCAGGATAAAAAAGAATTAGGGTAAAATCTGAGTTCCAATGGTGGACTGGCTCAACTCCTAATCCAGTGATGCCATTTCTGGATAATACAGAGGATGTAGGAAAAGATGACAGTCTGGACATAAAGAAGGTGAGATTAAGAGAAGATTTCTTTTTTTTTTTTTCCTCTGGGGTGTGTTTGTGATATGGAGTATAGCTACACTTGCACATGGCCTAAAGATCTCTTGCCTTTGTTTTTTTTTAAATCTGGAAGCTGCTATTTGATGGATTGTCTGCCAATAGCTTCCAATTTACTCTGTGTAATTAGAGCATACGGGCCAATTTTTTTAATTTCATTTTTTAAATCTGACTGTCTCCTGTCCTTTAACAAAAATGTATGAATTTTGCATTCACTGTTTATTTGTGGTTTTTTAATAATCGTGTATGGAATAGAAAGTAGGTCTGAAAATATGTTTAAATTTCTCTTTATCTTGTCTATGTTTTTCAAAGAATTTTAAATTGGTCTACTGCTATCTTGAAATTGTCTGACATCTTTAAAAGTACAACCCTGGGGAACCTTACAAATGCAGGACAGGCTATATGAAAAACCAATATGAAGTTCAGAACCAACCATAAATGATCATGATTTATTACACCACATCAAAAGCAGATAACTGCTAAAATCCATAATTCATTGTAATAGTATCATAGTCAAGCCTGACAAAAAGTCATCATGTTTATACTTGGATAGTTCAGATGAGTAATTTATTAGTTCTAAAAAATAATGTACTGTAAAAATACTCACAGGGCTCTAGACTCTGTCAACAATAAAAAGCCGTATTAGATATACAGGTCCATGCGCTGAAAGTGCCCTTCAAGTAGCCTCCATGAATGTATTAAGGATATACAGTACCCTGATATGCTGAGCAATCTTGCTTGCCATAAACTTTTAATGCACTAACTTTTTAGTAAAAATGCCAGTGAAAATCAGTCTTTATCAGTGCTCCAAGCTAGATCACTTTGTCCTTCCTGGGTAGTATGCTACCTTTGCCAATAGAGGCTACAACTAATCTCCTAAAGTTCTACACTTCTAAAGGAAAGTTCACCTCACCATCTAAAATACATGTAAAGGTTTACTGAATACCTGTATAATTCATAGAATGTTTACAAAATTATATTAATAATAATAAATGATCAGAAGCTAAGTTCCAAAGAAAAAGAAGATAATTTCTTCTATATCAAGCCATCCTGAGATGGGGACAATTTACCTTCTTTTTGCTCATCTAAGTAATACATAGAAATGGCCCGATGGATAGAGGAGTCCAGTATTGGCAACGGATTTTGTTCTGCAAACTAGAAACTGACTGAAGGAAATAAAAACTGATGCTTATAGAATGTAAGAAAACAAAAGGAAAACAAGTAAGAGAAGAACAAATGTTTCAAGAAATGGAATAAATTTCAATGAGAAAATAATATTTCTGAGTTACTGTGCTTGCATGCTATTAGGACAAGAGAAGTCTTAAAGATGATTTCTGCTTGATTATCCAACTGAAATCAAGATGACCTCTTGCTGTAAGAGTACTTGAAACATTTAATAAAAAATTTGAAGTTCTAGCCATAAAATCCTGATTAATCTTAAATTTGAAAAATGTCATATTTTTAGTCCATATTTGATTTGTCTAATATAATGTTTATGTTATGCTTATTAGTGTGGTTTATAAGCAAACTTGATTGTTTGCTTTCATTTGGCTACTTTTTTTTTTTTCTTTTTCCCTTCCAAAATCTCATACACTGTTATCCTGAACACCTGCTGTCCTTTACTTTAGAGCTTGTCATCTTTTGGTGATGGATACTATTGGATAAAATTATTTTTATGTATAACTATCTGGTTAAAAAGTTAGGTGCTTATCACTTACAAAAATCAAATATTGGCCTGTTATGATCCTTGGCTTTTAGGTTATCTTATAAACTCTCATGAGCCACAGATTTATCACATGAAAATGTGTATACTTTAATGTTTTCTTCATTGTTTTAAATGCTTAAAGCAAAGATTAAATACTTCCTCCTTGGAAGGTATTTTATCAAGAAAAAAAGATACTAAAACATCTAGTAGGCCTAGATAAACTAAAAATAGCTGAGGAAAGGGTAGTCTTACTGATTTCTCCTTATGAGAAGGTTCATCATGTGCAACAAGTAAAATGAAAACTAGACTTACACAAGGTACAGGTACTGATACTTGCCCTTGCAGTAGATGCAGGCTCTGTGTCCTCATATGGTCTCTACCTTCCTTTCCCTATGGCTGAGGGTTTCTTCCAGCTGTAGCCAGAGCTTCAGCTGTAGTAATTTCTCATTTTTCTTCCATATCCTAGCTACATTATGACAACAAACAAATCCATATAATATATTTATGTTGCATAGTTATTGTTAAATTTGTTTAGTGACTCTAAAACAAAACACCTGCTCCATTTTGGGTAAAAATTAAATTCCTTTTTGCAAACATAAAATAGTTAGTCTTAGTCCAAAAATTTTGTTAAAGTATTGAGATACTTTTTGCCTCAGATCTAAAATCTTTCTTGAACTGCAGCTCCTCAATGAAATTTAATTGTGACTCTTCTTGCAACAGGTAGAAATGTTTGATAGGGCTAGAAGACACAGTTTAGTGGTGAAATGGCAGGGTTAGGTTAATGGATGTACTTGATGATCTTAAAGGTCTTTTCCAACCTAAAAAATTCTATAATTCTAAGATATGTATAGTAAAATTGAGACCAACAAGAAACTCTTTCCTATCACAGTTTAGAATACTATTTGTCCCCTGAGTCATTATTACATCAAGGTACTGTATTCATTAGCTCATAGAACTGAGTGCAAGAGGTTGAGCACAGTTGTCATTTAAAAAATCTGAGACGGGTTTAATTTCTCATCTTGTGGGGAAATTTTTGGGAGTCACCTTTACCTTCTATGAGATCACTTTAACCAACCATTCTTCCAAATTTCTTCCCTGCCTGCATTCAAGCTTTCCTGCTCTACCTTCTTTTTGCCTGAATAATGTACCTTTTCAAATAACTGCAACTTTAAAAATAATAAAATAAAGGCTGGCATAAGGATAAGGTTTTGCTATTAATATAATTGAAGTAGATGAATGGTGCATCATTAATTTGTGAAGGAAAAGGAGATATTTTAATAAAAAATAAATGATAAATATTTTTATTACAGAGAGAAAAAAAACCCAAACTTTTTACTAAATTATACAAAATAAATATTTGAGAAAAATAACAATAGTAAAAAATTAAGGAAGATTAGGTCGGGGGGGCATAGGAAAGAAATGCAGTGCTGTTGAGAAAGTGAGGAAGACAACTCACACATGTGATATGGGTACATGATAACATCTGAAAGCCAAGAATGAAAATCCTGAGCAGGATATTTATTTTTTTGTGTGTGTATGTGAAAATTTTCACTTGCTTCTGTATGAATACAGAAGGTTCAAATTCAGGTACAGTTCAATCACCCTCTTTTTTCCTTAGTTGTCTAGTATTGTCTGCAGTGATGCTCAAAACCTCCTAGTTTCATGTTTGCAATCTAGTTGCAAACTATTACATGTTTTATTTTCACTTATTTTGGACATAGATATGCTGAATTTATACTTTGTATGTAGTCACAATGCTAATTTGAAAGCATGTCTGACAAATGATAGCTATAGGTATGTCAGTTGCATTTTGGACTCTTGTCATTGCAGATAAAGTGATAAAGAAATCTGTTGCCTTTATGATTATTTCAGATACTGTACATGGACATGGTTGAGATTTAACAGATTTACTGCAGATGGGTAACTAAAGAGTTATAGTATTCACAGCTAGGATCTTTTATTACTTTTTTTTTGTTGTTGTTCTCTTGTTTCCCATTTCATCAGGAAAGAAGTTTTTTCAGACACAATAGTTTAAAAAAGATATATTTTTAACACCTCCCTGTCAATAGATTTTTGTAATTTGAATATTCAGTATTCATGCTGAATACTCACCCAACATTCATCCTAATGTCCCTGTTTAAAGCCACTTGTTGTTTTATGATTGCTTATAGTGGTTTATGTTGTTTATATTGTTTACAAACTTTCTTCTTAAACAAAGTAAAGGAAAGTATTTTTGTAATCACTGGTGATATAATTGAAGTTTTGGTAAGAAAATGTTGCTGGGACAGCAGGTGGGCTTGGGGAAACTGGGGACTTGATCTGAGAATGGGTTAGATGTTTAAGCTGCACAGCTACTGCTTCTGATTAGTTCATTAGCCCAGCTCTCTGCTTCCTGAGCAAAACTCTACTCTACTTCATTAGCACTGGTATTTTTGAAAGAGGGACCAGAAGACTTTATGATGATAGAGCTTGAGGGGACACAACAAAGAACTTAAAAGATGCTTGTGTATAATATTCTAGCTTCATTTGATACCTAGGCATCCTGTCTGCAAGGTAAATGCCTACAAATAGTGAAAATTAATTCCGCTGAATTATTGTCTTGCCTTTTCAGGTATCATATCCACTGCATTCTAATGATTTATTCTTTTTTTTTCTAATGTGCTGTTTTTCTTTTAATTAAAATTGTCTTTATTATGGGTAAATGTAACTCTGCTAATTATGCTCGAGCATTTGTTTTAGAACTTCACAATGCTTTCATTCTCAACAAAGGCTGTACACACCTAAATGTTGCCTGCTGTAACTGTGGCAGAAGGGGTAGGGATCACAAACCCAATACTTACAAGTGATAGCCAAAAAAGACTGTTACTCTTAAGACTGGGGCTTTATAAACTGTAAAGATTGTGCTAAACATTACATATTAGAATGGTTTGCACACTTAGTGTTATATTCTGAATCAAAATGGAAATAAATACTTCATTCAGATCACAATTGTTTAGAAATTATCACTATAAGATAATAAATAACAAATTACAATATTTTTACAACAAATGACTGAGTTTAAATTTTTATCCTAAAAAAAAATATGCTTTATGTGATTTAAATGATGCTCTAATAAACGTAGCACTTCTTATACAAAGTACACTGTGCTAAACAAGAAAAAAATAACGGTACAAAAAAAATGCATTCAGGAAATAAAGTAGCTCATTATTGTTTATCTTCTCTAAGTTCAGCATGTTACATAGGATATCATAAAAGTGTGTTGATGAAGGTTTAAAAAAATTCAATTGTCAATAGCATGTCTGCAGCTCAGGAGCATGGGTGAACTTCAAACTGAGCAAACAGACTGTATAGAAACCTAAACAACTGTTTGAGTGGCTGATTTTGGTGGGGGTTTTGTTTGGTGGGGTTTTTTTTGGTTTTTTGTTTTGTGTTTTTTTTTTAAGAGCTGCAAACTCCAGTGCCTGCTTCTAGAATTCATCTTCCTTTGAATTCAGCAACTCACAAAGGCTGAGAGCTGCGTAAGAAAGAACTGCTATACAGGAGCTTTGTTAGCAGCCTTCCAGTGTCATGGTAAGTGACATTTTATCATTTAGAAAGAACTCAGTGTATAACTTTACAGACTGGTTAAATTAGATAGGGATACTATTGACATTTGGAGATAAGGTGGTGCAGCAAGAAAACTAAGCTTTTTATATTATGTTAATTGTCTGTAACTCAAAAACCAGCAAGTTTATTGGAATGTTCTTATGGAGAGACATCCAATCATTCCACCTTACAGCCATATTTCTAGAGGGTTCTGTTTTCTTTTTACTCTGCTCAAAAGAGCATATCACATTACTTAATTTGATTTCAATTTATTTTTTTATATTTCTCACCCATTTTTTATATTAAATCATCCGTATTAGAAGATGATTAGACAAAGGTTTTCTTTGTTTATGCACATTTTAAAGCTGGGAGAGAAAATTTTAATACAAAATTTAAAATTATTGAGAACTTATGTGTAGTCTTAAAGAAGTCTTGAAGAAAAAAAAAAAAAGCTGAAGGGTATAAAATTCTTGTATGCCACAACATGGAAGTATGAATGTGACCCACGTTTAGGGCCAGACATTTTCACCTCTGAGGTACAGAATGTTTCCTCCATCACACAAGATCCAAATAACAATAAATTAGAATTTTACATCCATAGTAGAAATTACAGTAACACTGAACTGGCACGGACAGCTGTCTGTAATCACAGGTAACTATCATAATAAGTGTCAAGTTAGGATAGCTCAGGTGAGGCTTCTTTCCTTATTTACCTTTGCTCCCACATGCTGTAAGACCTGTTTTAAGGATTAAGAATAATGAGTGAAAATAAAGAGATACTATATACAGATAGAGTGCTAAGCTGCCCTTGGTTGAACTGAATGTATTGACTAATACAAAATGATTGTATTATTTATTAATAGTAATAAACAACTATAGTGAGGATTAGGGATTCATTATATTAGGTGTTTTGTGGAAATGAAGACATTTTCTCTCAGGATTTATAATCTTATCTGAAATAATTGCATTGGTTTTGGCTGGGATAGGGTTAATTTTCTGCACAGTAGTATAGGGCTATGTTTTGGATTTGTGCTGAAAACAGTGTTGATAATATAGAGTAAAACTAGGACAGAGATAGTAAGGCAAGAGGAAAACATGCAGGCGGGCTAGTTCAGAGGCACAACTTAAGGGAGGCAGTTTGTCTAATATTTGCTTACTTTTCTAAACAGTGGTGACTAAATAAGAATGCTACTCACTTTATTAGTGGTAAGGAGCTCAGTATTTCTTAGATATCAGGAAAAAGTAGGGGCTGAGGAGACAGCTACCATCCTCAGCTCCATTCATGTGTGAACTGCACAAAAAAAAGTAAAAGTTAAAATCTTTAGGAGACAAGTAGCTGCATGAGGTTACTAAGTGGCCTCATTTAAAGTGTCCCAGTTGTTCTGTTTATCTGTCTCTGACAAAAATGGAAATACATAAATCTCAAAGTCTTCAAGAGACAGAAAAACAGTTTTTCACCCTACTTTACATTAAAATATGCTCTCTCTGAAGTTATATGAGCAAATCTGTCCCTTTCTTCTGGTAGAGTGTAAATTGGCACACGATTATCTTTTGTGTTGTCACCAAGAAAGTATGAAAGGTCCTAAGCAACAAGTATTTTACATTCATTGAGTGCTGTAAATGGAAGAGTAAAGGTTGTTGATGCAGAAAATATATTACATTTCAATTATATAGTTCCTGTCTGTTCTTCCCCCAAATATTGGTGTGTGCAGCAGCACTGACTCTGTGTGTTGCCTCCGTGGACCTCAGGCCCAGAACCCCAAGCTGCCAGCTGTGTGCAGGCTGATGGAGAAGCCCACAGATGGAGGATTGCATCCTAAATAGCCAAGAACTCAGAAAAGCCTAATGCTATCAGTCAGTGTAATTAGCATGCTACCCGTTTCCATTTTACTTCATACTTATAACAAGCTGTGTCTGACCACTCGATGAGTCCTTGCAGGGAAAAAAGCATCTGTCTGCTAAGCACAATCAAATATGAAATATATTATAACAAAAGTGAGCTGCAAGAAGAATTTGTGCCTTGTAGATATCTCTGCTCAGTGTCTGTGGGTGACACTTCCCCTGGAAGTCTTCACAGGTGCCTCAAAATCAGTCAAAACAGGGGGAAGAATCTGCACAAGTGGCCTCCACTGAAAACATCTGAGCAGCTGTTTCTTAACCCATAGACAGTGCTGGATGAAGATGCAAAATAACAGTTGAAAGCTGGCACCTAGTCATCCGGCCACCAGAGAGGAAGGTCGTGCCATACTCAGCTAATATTGCAAAATATTTGAGATACAGCGTTGGTAAACAATGGTGCTTTGTTTTAACTGTTTCTTTTGTAGGCATATAAAATATGAACTGGTCTATATCCAGACACTTCAGTAAAGATGTAATTTTTGAAAGATGCAGACTGGGACACGTGCAATTAAAACAAAAAGAAATTTGTACAGAAATTATTAGAAACATTGTTAAATTCCAGGGCCAATAGTTTTATAAGTTCAAATGACTCAGATTGTTCCCTGGTTTGGCAAGAACCTTTCCACAGGGAAAACTCTGGCTAAAATTTCTGCTAGATAAGTGATGTGATGACTATATCTGCCCACCTATTCATTCAATAGGTGATTCTGGCATGCACTGGGAAAACAAACCAAATGTAGTCATTATGAGGGAGGATTGTTTAACCACATCTGATCATTTCTGTTGATTTAGTTACACACAGGGGAAAAAAAATAGGACAGATGAACTTTAGACAACTACATCCCTATAATGCATTTGAGGCAGGAAGCCAGAAGGTGATATTAACCTAAGTAATAACAGCTAATCTGGGAAACATCAAAGGAACTTCCCTGAGATGGTATGACCAGCAAGGCCATTGGCAACTCATGTCAGCCACCTAAGAGGGAAACAGTAAGTAATGAAAATAAGAGCTCTGGGTGGACTGAGATGCATCTGCAGAAGTCCCCCAAGTCCATGGTGTCGTACATAGAGTGAAGGCCTTGACCAGTGTGAGCGTGTTTCTGTACTTATCATACGTGTGTGCATGTGCCAAATGAGAAACTGCACTTTAACTATACTATCCTGCTTGGAAAGGACTTCTCAGTAAGTGCTGTGGTTCTGTGCTTGTGGCTCACTCCTAAATTCCCATCTGACACGGCCAAAGTGTTACAGATTTAGAAAATGAGATGACAATATGAGAAGGTATAATTAGGCTAACTTACTGGTAAGACAAAGAAAAAATTAACAGCAATCTCACTGTAATAAAAAAGGTTTTGGCATTCCATATTCAGATCTTGGAATAAGGTAAATTGGTATCACTTTTTGGTTAAAGATTAAAAAAAAGCACTGGAAGAAACACTGCATTTATTGTGGTAAAGATGTAACTAGGGGCTTTAAATGAAAAGAAAGGCAATTAGCTCATACTTCAATTAAGTTACAGTAACCATCATTAGTTTTAGCTTGGCTGAAAACATCTCTGTGAGAATTAGTGCTATTTTTCCTGCTTTTATAATTGCCATTAAGTCAGAGGAAAACAGTATTTGCCTTTTACTGGTTTATACATACAACTTCCATAATATTGGATTATGACCAATTGGCTTTCTCATAAATGCAAACAAATACATAAGTATCAATAATTTGACATAGTATATAGCCATAAAGTACAAACTGTGCTGCAGCGAAAAGGTTTGTGACAACATCAGTAATTGTGGTTAGTAGAAATGATATTGAAAGTCTGATGGAACTCCTAAGTGTAGCATGGAATAGGTGGCACATGAAAAAGACTTCAGTAAATGGAAGAGGCATTAAATATCAAGGACAAATAGATTTTGCATAATTAGCTCTAATAATAATGTAGACAGGAAAGGCATCACGTGTTTCAAAAGTCATATGCACTTCTGCTAAAGCAGATACTGAACGTAAACATCAATCAGCACAGAGTCTGTCACATAACAATGATAAGAAGGTTATTTTTTTTTTTCTTTTCCTAGAACTAAGTGAGGACCCTTTTAAAGAAGAAAGAAAAATGGTGATCTTTAAACACTGCAACATTAAGGGCTACAACTCTGGTTTTCCTACTCTTGTGCTTGAAAGACATTCAGGATCTCTGTTGCTTTAAGAATTTTGTTTTTGTTTTTAAGGTACTGCTTGCAATGGAAATAAGGCATTAATATAGCTTTGAGGATCTAGGCAAAAGTACCAAAATGCTTTTGATATTCTGGTCTATTCCCTCCTTTTTAGTTTCACATTGTAGCTTCTGGCAGTAACTAACTCTTCCATTCCTCCATTTTATGTGATCTTAAAGAAATAACATTGTGTGAGTAAACACAGGTAGGTGATACCATAAGACTGGGTTTTGTGGTTTTTTTTCATTTTCTTTCAGCAAAGTTTCTGGTTTTGGTCAAAAGCTCTACTTTTCTGTCCATTTTCTTTTGAGGTGGGCTTGTAAGACTGATGCTGTTGCATATGACCCACAACTTCTGCAATAAGCTGAATAGTTACCATCAAAAGGTCCCTGGAGAGAAAACAACTTTTTGCTTGTCAAAAATGAGTCAAAATGCCAACTGCTCCACTTCTTTCCAGAAGATCCAGAAGACGCAGACATCTTAATTAATTTCCCTCCTATGTTCCTAAATTATCTGAGTATGAAAGGGAACAAAAAACTCCAAAGAAATTCAATGAAATTATGCCTCTGGTTGCAAAATAATGTTATTGTTTTAGTAAAATAGTAATATAAAAATGCAAAAATGCAGAGACTGTAATATGTTCTCTATAAGCACTGAATAATTCAGTAAACAGGATTATGGTAATCTATTTTTTAAAAAAGAGATATAATTTATTTTATGCAAGATTTTGTACCCTCTGAATATAATTATACAATTATAAAAATTATAAACATTCAAAAATAATTTGGATGTATTTTCACTGAATATTTATGTAGATAAATAAAGATGACTAATAAGAAAAAACCTATTATGATGATTCCAAAAGAATTATGAAAAATTGTCATTTCTCCTCAGTACACAGCACAATAGTAAGTAGAATAACAGGAGTAAGTGGGTTACCCAGGCAAAAAAAAAAATCTGTGGAAAAATATAGGCACTAAGTATTCTTATTATACGCACACATTAAAAATACAGAGGTATCTGAAAGTCTTTGGTTTACCTAGTATCAAGGTATTCAGAATCCTGCAGAATCCTAATGCAAATTCCTATTAAAATGACAGTAATGTTATAAAATATAAATGTTCTTGTGGCCCAAATGGATACTTTTTGGTTTTCAGTGTGTTTTGCTTGCTAAAAATAAGTGAAAGTAAACCAAGACAAATAATTGAGCCACAGCCCCAAGTTGCTCTGGAACGAGAAAGTTCAGAGATACCGTAGGAGCACATTTGGCCCCTTCAGCATTGACTGACAGGGTGTGTGTCTGGAAAAGAGCCTACGAACAGCATGGATTGCTGCTTCTGTTGTAATGCAGTTCTGCTGAAGACATTCAGGGAAGCCATCATGGGCTACCTGCTGCTATGTAATTTTGTTTTATTTTGGCACATAGAAGTAAGAAGATTTCCATGGGACAAAAAGAGAGCTGGTAGCTGACTGTGACTGACAGCACAAAACATTGAAACAATAATCCACCGAGATCATTTATGTAAAAAAAAGGAACCCAGAGATATTCAGCCCCTGAGGCTTCTCTTGTAAGAGGCTATTATTATTTGTATTGATTTTAGTATGCAAGTTCTCTTTCCTTCTCTCTCCTGGCCCACAGCACGAACTATAAATAATAGACTAAAGGAGCCTTGCCCTGAAACCCTCACTACCTTTGCAGTACATTAATTTGTGCACCTCCAGTTATAAAACCAGAAAAATCATGGAGAAAATGGGCAGGTTGAAAGAAGCCCTACCTCCACAACCAAAGAAAATACTTTCCAGCATTCTTAGCTGCCATCAAGACCTCCTGATACACTACTTAAACAAGACTACTTCAATACAACATGAAAATGTACTTTTTTGATGCTAGCTCTGCTTTGACTACTGATACTTTGATCAGATGCTTTTCTGTGTCCTCTCATACATCAGGCAATATCATATTATTAAATCCCAATATTGGCAAGGCTACTATGCATCTTGGAAATTGAGACAAGCACTTGTTCTCGCTTTTCCAGGATGCAGGAATTAGCATCAGTACACGTGACATTTTCCCCTGATTTGTCTGCTTCTAGAATAGAATTACAGGAATGATGGGAAATTTCATAGCTGAAATATTGGCTTCATTCAACTCCATTTGAACATTGTCATTAACTTTAAGGATGGTAGGATTTCACTTTGACAGTATTAGGTATCTAATCCATGCGTATTTCACCTTCCTGTATATTTCCCTGTCCTTTTCTTTTCTGCTCTTAATGCGTAAAATGATATGTCTACCACTACATAACTGAGAATTTCAGAGTTTGGGGTATGGTATAATGTAATCGAAGAATAAGATCTTCCTAGTAAACCTCTCTGCTGAAATACAGAACTATGTGATACAGTGCAAATATTAAGGCCTTTTGCTGTGTGTTTGACCCCAGTAAGCAGCTAAGCACTCACCAGGTGCTCACTCACTCCCCCCCATTTTATTGCTGGGTGAGACATTATACAGCATGGGATATCTCCTTGGTCTATTCAGCTCAGCCCTCCCAGCCATGTTCCCACCCAACCTCTTCCACGCCGACAGCCTCCTCACTGTGGGGACAGTGACAAACAGAGAAGGCCTTGATGCTGTCTGAGTGCTGTTCAGCAACAGCTAAGACATTGGTGTATTATCAATGCTGTTATAGCCAGAAATTTAAAATAAAATGCACCATATGGACTGCTATGAAGAAAGTGAACTCCATCCCAGCCAGACCCAGTACACTTGGCATGTATCAAACTTCTACTTGTAACAAGCAAAGGTATAACAAATACATCTATGTGATTCAAGCAATGGCATTTTAACTAACATGACATCCAGTTTCCATCAAAACAAGATTAAAGAACTTTGTGAATGAAAAGCCTGCACATGGTATATTCCAGTGATTCTACTGGGAAGATCTCAAAAACTACTGGAATAATGGTGGAAGACTGATAATAAAATGCAAGTCAGTCTGGGAACAACAGAGGATTTATTCTGTTTCTGTTTTGAGCAGGATTGGTGTAGTGTCCTGATATGTCTTAGAAGTTGATCCTTCACTGATGCTTGCAAAATGGCAAGAGATGAGAGACAGTGGAGAGACTAAACATTTCTAGCCCACATAAAAATTCAAGTACTGAATGTGAGAATTGTTTTTTGTCAGAAAACTTAACATTTCTTAGTGCTAAACTTTCTATCTTTGCTGTCTGGTGTGTACAGATGTGACCTGATTTTTTATTTCAGTCAGGAACCTGTGATAAATAACATTCAGTGTAAGCATGTGATGAATCCTGGAGATACTGCTGAAAGCATTCAGTAATTTCTCTGATACTAGTGTAGCATCTGTGTGGTGTTAGAAATGTGGAAATAAACTGAACAAACGAATAATCAGAAATGCTTTTGAAATGTGCTGGCTAGATGGATCTAGATGGATGTTACACCAGGGATCAAATTCATCCTTTTCAGCATCTTCTTGGTGATATTATCATTTGGGTAAAATATTAAAGTTGCAAGGAGATGTTGCCACAATAGGGACCTGACCGAAAATGAATGTAGCTTATTTCTTTCTCCGTTCCAGTTGGTTGGTTCACATAGTCCTTTACTTTCCTGCTGTAGTTCAAAAAACTCTCTGAAGTGTACAATGAAGACTTATTTCAGTTATTTTGTATTCAAAATCCACCTATTGAAGATGTTTTAATCACTTTTATTTCCACAAAAGTGTGTTAGGCATAGCTATAGCACAGTAATTCATTTCGTTTACAGGCTATCTCAGAAAATTTTTCACAGCATCTTTATGACCATAGAAATGTGAAGATGTATTGAGCTACAAGGGGCTGACTTAATTGGTTGCAGTGCATTTGAAATGTGATGTAGGATGATTTAATCAAACTATGACACTAATGGAGTTAAGCACTCTGTCCACTAGAAAATGGTATAATCTTTCATTGAGTTCCTAAGTGCCTGTTTATGGTTTTTTTGAAGGTGCTGCACTGCTGATCATACATTGCCATCCATCGTGGAGACTAGAGAAATGAAAACAGCTATTGCAAAGCATGAGAGATGTGTCAGATGCCATAAGATAAATATAATTTCAGGGGTGATAGATATTAACTGTTTAAAAAAATCCATAATCTGTGGAGTGTCAAGTATTCATACTAAAATGAATGAAAACAAAGATGCATATTTTCTATATTTTTCTTGTCAAAGCTGGAATTGCAATACATTCTTTCTTTAAATTTTAATACCAATTATCAGTACTTTCTCCTGATGTTCTGTAAGAATGAGAGCTGCCTAGGTCAAACCGTCTGTGCTCAAAATTATGGAAGTGGACAAATATGTAACACAGCAGCAAAACCTCCCTCTAACTTTTCAGATACGACATTCAGGTGTCTGCATCTGTCTGGACTACAATGTTATTGTGAGGAACCAAACACATGGAATCTCTGCTGTGTTTGGCTATTATCTCACTCATCCACTGTGAACTCTGGAAAATTTTCTTTGCAACAGTCTGTCTTTAAAGTATTTAGCATCCAAATTGCAAGCAAACATCCTTTTGTAAGGACTTTTTGGTAAATTTACATTAACGGCTCTTTGGTAACTAACTTACTTTTGCTGTGCCCTGGTATTATTTATTTTGTATTAGCAGCAAAAGCAACTTCAAGAAATACTTGTTTCTGAAACATGCATAGCAAATTCATGTTCAAGGAATGCAGGATACGAGTGTTTATTTTCTGATAACCTGGAGACGAAAGAAAAGCGCCTAGAAAGGCAGCTGAGTGAGTGTTATGGACATGAGCGCTGGACATGTGCAATTGCATAGTGCTAAAAGTTTGAAAAGGATTTGCTGGAAACATTCCATGCCTAATGTCATAGGAATACATGTTAGTGATTCAGAAAAAAACCAAGAAACAAACAAAAACCACTTCCCCCCCCTCCCCCAAAGCCCCAGCTAACCAATCAGATCAGAATCGAAATGTTCAAATGCTACCTAAGTAGCGCTTACAATGCTTGACTGTTGCAGATTGTCTCCCCTAAGTCCTCTTTACTTCATTCAAATCCAGAACTGTTGCTTTGTTTCTGTTTGTAGAATTCACTACAGAAGTCACTGTGCAATGCCTGTACATTTGTCCAGAAGCTTTAAGTTTTACTTCTGGGCATACTGAGACATACCTCAGACTTGCTTGTGATGAGCAGGTCAGTACAGGTGCATCATGCCTACCTCATTCAGACCTCTCTATGCCTAGGTTAATATTAACTGAATAGCTTAATCAATAGAACATTAATTGAATAACAGGAGAGTATTCATCTCAAACCTCTCTACTTCTGAATAATTTAGCCTGAAATGTAGATTACTCTCCTGTGAGGTGTGAAATATCTCATCAGACAAAGAAGCAGTTTTAGATTTCACATTTAGACATGATGAATGCTGTTTGGGGCTGCACTATCCCCACCATCTTTTTCTGGTCATATTTTGAAAGAATTATCTGATGTTTCTTGCTTTCGTTATGAAGGAAACAATAAAGATTTCTACCACTAGATGAGGTCACCTAATTCCCAGAGGAGAGTAGGATGAATGTTTCCTGTTGGCTGCCTTGCGTTCATAATTTTGTCTTAGTCCTCTCCTACGACTAATTTTCTGTTGTAGAGGCCAGGATCTACTCCAGCACCTTTATGAATTTATTTTAGAGAGGTTGTAGCCCACTATGTATAAAGTAGAGGCAAGCAGAATTGTCTCGTCTGGTCTGGTCAATCACCCAGCATTTAACCAAAAGAAAAATAGCTGAGCCAAATCACTTACCAAGTTTCTAGAAGAATTCTGTTAAGATGTTATTAATTTGGAAATTGTCTGTGAAATACAGTGATATTCTAACAGTTGTGTTCATGAAGAGAAGAGGTGTCAACTAAAAATACAATGCAGGCTTTTGGGAATGATTTCAGAATAGAAAATCAGAAGGAAATTATTTGCATTCTCTTTAGCACCTAATACCTGTGGAAGGACCTTGACCATTTCATAGACTTGCCACAGCTGGAAGGGGACAAGAGGCAAGATCCGTTCTATAACTTACTCGTCATACATTGTTCATTCTGCTCTAGCTCAGTGCTGATGTCAGGGAGAGGGAACATGAAATAACTTACATGCATACATTCTCTGTTGAGAGGTATTTCTAGATATATGAGTAGTGCTGTACTGCTTCTGTATTTTTGAAGTAGCAATATGCTAGGTAACTCTCTTGATTAACTGCGGTCCTGTACTGGACAGTGTGTGGCATATTACGTATCTCATGCTGTTATTTCAGATGACAAAACCTAATTTAATTGCAAGTACCCCTGGGATTTATGGGGAAGTCGAAGCTCGATTTTTAAAAACTTTAGTATGGCTGCTGTAAAACTTAATTGTACTGTCTGGCTCTTTTAGTGGTAAATTCTAATTAATCTAAAGTGTGGAAAGGAAATGGAAGACTAATTTTGAAAAGAATTACTTCCTTTTGTTCCTGCCTACTTCTTAATCTGAATATAACCTAATGAGGCAATGTTAGTTCAAAGCTTAGCCTGACCATTCTTTGCAAGTGGTTAATGTAACAACTGATTTTATTCTTGTAACTATTTTATGTGCACTGTAACATGGCTAAGACTATTGATTTAGTCAATAAACACTTATTCATGTCCAAACCAACCCTAATTGGATGGACATAAAATAAAGTGTAATACAATAAATATTTGATTGCTTATAAGAAGAGCTAAACACGTGAACTGAAGTTTCCTTTGGGAAAGTACTGTCTTTACAATTGTCTTTGTCTGAAGTGTCTGGCATTTGCTAAAACTGGGAAAGGATAAGGTATGGAAGGATAATTGGTCTGTTGTTGTAGTTCATTTGTGATCTTAGATACTCCTGCAAACAAGGAAAATTGCTTCCTATCTAATGAAGATAATTTAACTACACAATAGCTGCACAAAGTTCCCTCAGTCTCTGGACGGCATTCTGACTCTCAAACTGAGACAGGCACACGTATCTGGGAAATAGTGTTCATTTTTCACCTGTATTGCCTACAGTGAATCAGCGTGAAAATTACCCAATGGAATTAATGTGATTGTTTTAAACTCTGTATTTTGGGGAATGTGATCCACTTACATGCCCCTGCTAAACTCCTCATGGTCAAGCTTTTGTAAGTTTTCAAGGGTGGACACTGTAGAACTAACAAGGAGATAATAAACTGCTGGACCTTCACTAGCTAGAAGATTTTTAATCAGAAATAAAATGATGTATTTATGCTGCTTGTAGCAACTCCAGATTTGCAGTCATCTCAGAGATGACTGACATCTCTGCCAAAAGAAAAAGAATTTCCATTTGTTCCTATCCCTGCCTCCTATTAGAGGTGAAAGAGGTGAAAGGATGAAAGATCTCATTACTTCCAAACTATCTTTCTTTGCCATATGGAGGGTAAAGAATAAAAATATTTTCTCTTTCTCTTCTATGAAGGGAAAGGAATGAAACCATGTTTCCCATGCAGACTTTAATCTCTGGTGCCGTAGTCCACATAGCACTGTTTGAAACAGAAATAATAGAATCCAATAAGAGATCAGCTCTGCCGGAATCTAGGTTTTGGACCTGTGGGCAAGGTGTTTCCTCACATTTGAAAGAGATTCAGTGCATGTTCAGGTGTAGATGACACCAAGGTGGGGAGTCCTGTTAGCATTGATTGTTTTGAGGATTTGGAGGGTATAAAAATGAAGTCAGCGGGCTTTGGAAAGCCATGCAGTTTTAACAGCTTTTTGAGGTCAGGCCTGCTTTTGCTGCTGTCTTTGGTCATGAACTGAATTGCACCTGTACCCATCTCTCCTTGTGATCCCTTCTGTAACCACCTCCTCACTCTCCACAGGGTGCAGCTGCCTGTGAAGACATAGACTGTATATGGCTCAGCTTCATAACCTTGGCTCAGACCTCCAAGGAAACTCCGAGTTGAGATAAAGTCTGCAGAGTAGAGGCATGCAAGATAAGAAAGGTAAAACTGCAGAGTAGGATTGTTGGGACTGGATCATTAGTAGCTCAAGGTTTCAAGAGGAAGAACATCAGCATGAAACGGTATAAAATCCTGAAGGAAAAAAACGGAGTCAGTGAAAAAGGATCTGTTTCAGGGGCAGTGGAAGCTGGCCCTTCCCCTCCAGGCTGGTGCCTGCCCATCCAGTGGAGACTCTGGCTGTCTTATCACGCCAGACTGCCTATTAGTACTTAGTCTAGCAGCTTGTTAAATCCTAGATATCTCTGTGTGCATCAGCCAATAAATAACTGCATTATACTTTTAAGCTATATATATCTTGCTGGCAGGTGCTCTTTGTACAGGGCTAGAAATGCCTGAAAAATGACCCAAGGGAGGAGGGTAACACACCTAGGAAAATATTCCTCCTCCTATGAAAGAAGAGATTAGTGTACGTGACAAGAAAGTTCTGTATTTAGAGCAAAACATTTGCTGTAACCTCAGATTATTGCTTTTCCCTGTGATGATTTCATTTCCTTACTGATGTTGGAAGTGAAGCTATTGGAGTGACTGATGTGTGTATCCTGTGACTGGATAGTTCTGCTGTATATACATGCACTTACATATGGTCACTTAATAACTGAAGCATCAAAACTGAAGCAACTACAATACATCAAAGTAATACCGAACACTGGCTAATATAAACCTATAATGGGAAGGAAGTTCAGGGCTGAAATCAAAATTTCAGTTTTTAGTGATCTTGCTGCGTCTAGGTGTTGCAATACTTTGCCAAAGGTAAGTATCACTCCAGAAGAGTTTCCAATGTAGTGTTAGATAAGAATGGCTTTTCCATTTCAGCCCTGAATTGCTAAATTCTCCAGAAGTGCACCTAACTGCTTTTTTTTCCTGCCTAACTAAGACATACACAAAACAGGTATGAAGAAAAATTGAAGGACTGTTAAGAAGTGCAAAACAAATGTCATTAAATAGACTCAAAGCGATAACTTCTGATAACAATCATTGCTCCATTAAGTGACAGTGTACAGGTATAACCCCCTTGAAATTTATATCATGCTATACAAAGCATATTTTTACCATCTATAGGAACACTTTATCTTTTGATATACTTTGCAACTCCATAGAAGAGCATTACTTTAAAATCACACACAATCTTATTTCAAAAGCAGCTTTGATTTTTTTAACCCAAATTAAAATCCTCTAAAGAGCAAAATTGTTCAGAATGTTCTTAGTTTAGTAAACTGGATCATATTTAGTTATTTCAAGACAGGCAGCTGGAAATACACAAACTCACTATTATGGAGGTAAATTTAGATTATACATTTGAGGAGAACTATTCTAATTTAAGCAGTTCTACACAGGCAGCTACCCCAGTGCCCTAGGGCTAGAATTTTATCCTAAATTCTAGAAGGCAAGGTAGGTAAAATGACTTACAAAAATGTGTACTGAAGTCTTACCACTTTCTGAGCTAAGTCAATTTCAAATTAATCAAATTGTCCATTAAAAATATTTTCTTTTGGATTTGGACCTGTAACAGGACTTTGCCCAGTGTTCATTCCAGTTATGGGTGACCCAGCACCCTCTCAGACTAATGCAAATATTCCAACAGTTCAAGGCCTTAAAAATGATCTGATTTTTTAGTCTCTGTCTGGAAATTAAATATAATTTGTGGATGTGAACTCTAAAAATGTACCCTACTTAAAATGTTGGACAGAAAATATTGGATTTATTCACAGTTTTCTCATCTTTAGATCATTCAGATAAAAAATAAGTTATCTGTATTGCACCTGAATGAAGCAAATATTTGTGGGTTGTTTGAGTTATTTTTGTAAACTGAATTATCAAATGAATCTAAAACCTCAAAGAAAATAAAATCCTTATAATGTCCACCTTACTACCTGCCATGAATGCAGCTGTTATCTTAACAAAAATAAAATGCCATTTAAAGCTGCTGTATTTTCACAAGTATTGGGGTTTTTTCAGTAGCAACGGATGGCTATGGGATGTTTAAATAATGATTACTGAGAAGTTCATTACTGTTACCACCATGCTTTCCCCCCTGTTTTTACATAGCACGGTTTTAACGACTGCATAAGTCTCATAGACACCCCCCAGCATTAGCCAAGCATTCTGTTGCCAAGCAACATTTAGTCCATATTTTGAAGTATTTGTTTCATTTGATATACATCATTCACTTATTTTCATATACAGATTGATGTGACCTTCATTTTTATATTTTTAATACACCCAATTATCAATGGCATTGATTGGCATAGATTGCATTGAAGATGCTGGAAACTACAATATATTTGGTGAAAGCAGAAACATCATGAGTGAAGTTGCACTTTGTATCATATCAAAGCTCCTTGACAGCTTTTCAGTTTTTATGGATCTTTAGTTACAGATATTTCAGCTGGTTAGATTTCCTAAAAATACTTTAACATTTAAGAGCTGACAGGAATTTAGGCACCATGCATATTGGGTTCAAATGAGCTTTCAAAAGAAATGCTTGCACTAATAGTCAATGTTTATTGAACTAAACCGGTAGCAAATATATGCTTTATGGAATGGAACGCATTATGAAATTTTAAAAAAAGGAGGACAAAACCCCCCTCATATCAACACAGAAATGTGAAAATCATGGCATGAAATTCTACATGTCCTAAGTAAGATTTGGAAAAGTTTTGCTGTACCTGCTTTAAATCCACAATGTTGTGTCAGACCCTTTTGACAACAGAATGTACACAGCAGTTTTGAATAACACAACATTGTTTGACAAAAGAAGCACACTCCTGGAATCTCAAGAGGAGCATCAGAACAGTGAATCCTGTCCTGAATACCTAACAGGCAAGAAAAATGACTGGATGATCTGGGTAGTGACTCTGAGTGACCGATCTCATAGCTGACCTCTGATCTCACAGCAGACCTTGCTCTGAGTGGGAGGTTGAACTACATGCTTCCCAAGGTCCCTTCCAACATGAACAATTCTATGATTCTGCTCATATAAAACTGGGGGCTCAGTTTCTTCAACATGCCCATCACTTACCAACTTTGGATTTCCTTCTTGGTCACTCAACAGCGTGAGATGCTCTGCAGTATTTCAGTCAGGTTTCATTTTCACTACCTAGACTAACTTACTAGCATCAGCAAACTTACTTCTTCACAATTCATTTCCTTCCCTAGATAATTTATGAATATGCTGAACAGCATACATCCCTGCACAATTCTAGTGAGAGTCTACTGACGATCAGTCTACCAACTCCCCCTGTTTATTTGGTACAGTATATTGTAAGTGAAAATAAGCCAAGAAACTACACCAAAAACCTGTCAAAAGAAAGTGAACTGAGAAGAAGCAGCAAATTCATCTTCCTCTGAGATGTCACCAATTCTCAGTTTCAGTACTGTTAGAAAGTGAATTTAATTTTAAGGAGAATAATTCTTTTCAGAGTTGAAGTATTGCACTTTAAATCAGAAATTTATATCAATGGAAAAATTTGTTTGCTTGTTTGCCTTTAATCCAGGGGATTTTGTACTCTTATGGCGTAATTTAACAAAATTTTAAAAGCTTGAGGTAATGTATAGGACTATTCAAATCCATGAAACTGTTTCAAATTTAAGAGCACAGTTAATGTTTTCATCAAACTGAAGTAGTTATTATTCATAAGGTCTGTCATTGATAACTACTAAATACATATTTGCAAACAGAAAAGCCCAGGATTTTAAAGAATTTAAAATTCTTCTACTCATTTATGCAAGTAAAACCACATTATTATGCACTCAGGCCAGTAATTCCCCTTAAATGTGAATGCTTTTAGATATGCTAGCTGCTGGGTATGTTTCAACAAACAGGACCTATCAAACTGAGGGCAAGTCATTTGGGGTTGTCTCTAACATATGCCAGACTTGTGTCCATTTCCCAATCTGTCTTTTCCACTCTAGGCATTCTTCTGCTACTCTGTGAAAAGTCTTTCTATACTTTCCTTTTGTGCCCATAATTCCATTTTCCCTTTATTTTTAGTTTAACATGACTTTAACACCCTAGACCAAATATTCTTACTGTATGCTTGCAGATGTCTGCAGAAATACATATAAATTCTGTTGGAGAAGTCAAGAAGAAACAGAATAAAATTACTTTTTCTCCTTCCTAATGCAGTGTTAGTCCTTCCAAGTTGCCAATGGCTGCAGCAGGCAGTGAGAAGGCTGTGTCGTATGTCATGCATAGGCATTACATTCATCTAGCCATTTCCCCTATGTGTGATAGAAGCATGTTTTCTGCCTGACCAGTAACTGTAACCTCATGACCATTCCTCAATTATAGAAGTACATTTATAATTCATATTACAGCTCCCTACGGGCCTGTTGATGTTCCTTTGTTTCAAATAATAATTGGTATGCTATTTTTTTTAATTATTCTATTATTCTATTTTGGGAGTAGATAATTAAATTCATTAGTATCAGTGAAGATTTCCCAGTATGGTTCAAACAAAAATTTGTCCCACCTCATTTTTTTTTTTCAAGAACATGGCAGTAGATTACATGACATCTGACTGATGATTAGAAAAATGAGTGGGAAGGAGGTTGAATGGAAAAAGCCTCATCTTTAGAGAAAGGTGCAATCTGGATCATTCTTCTATAAAGAGAAGTAATAGTATATCTATAAAAGTATGAAATTAAAATACTGATTTTTTTAGCAGTCCTATATAGCTGTTAATGTAGCTGGATATCTGAACAATTAAAACTAAACAAAGCCTTCCTGTTGAAAACTAATGAGACCAGTGTGTCCAGTCAGAAAAAAATTCAAACAATATTTAATGTTCAGATAGATTTTTTTTCCTCCTTTTCACATGGAGGGTTAATTGGGTTCATGACATTATCTGAAGGATGGAGACAACTTTGCTCAATTTATGTTTTGTAAGCACAGGAAATCTTTCTGAACATATTAATGGGGATAAGTATGTTATATACAAAGAAAAGACCAGTAAGATGAATAATGGACTAAAATCGGGATATGTGTGACGAAGACAGTGAGGTGAAATATTCTGCTGCTACAGTTGTATTGGACAAGGTAGAAGTTGAGGAAACTGGCTTACCTGCCTAGCAACAGAGACTACAAATTGAATTAAATGAAAGATACCGTAAAAGAGGCTTTGCCTACATTTGACTTTGAAAATATGGAAATATGTTATGTTTTGGAGAAGGACACGAGATACCTAAAAACCATGATGGAAGAGCTATTTTTCCACCTCCCTACTCTCAACTTGTCTAATTATATAAAGGTCTGACTGTGTATATTCAGCTTTAGCTCAGTTATATATATAAAATAAATTTTATGTCGCTTATTTTAAGGTGTAGAATTGTAAGGGTAAGTATCAACTATTTATGAAATGAGCTGATTTGTAGAGCTTGGTAAAACAAAAGCAGACTTAAAATGATCTTGGGAGAAATTCCTTCAGGACAGAATAAAAAATGCAATAGGAATTTAAAAGGAATTTTCTAAGCAAAAATGCTGACATTAGGATATTCTAGAATATAGGCACACTAATACAATTTTTGAGGTGTATCATGGTCCACAAAGAAGCACTCTAAATACTCTTCTACATGCTTAAGATTTTCCTCAAGTACTTCAGATAGTCTAATATTTACTTTTGAATACATATTTCCAGTGCATGTATATTGTGCACTATTAAATACATACGATTAGTGAGTATGTTCAGGCCAACATACCGACTTCTCTCTTTGTACTGAGTTTGTACTGAAAATGAACAAATGCAGGGGAACATAAATCCACTGCTAATTAAGCGGCCCTTTATTTTATAGTGATTTATTTTTTCAAATTAAGAACAAGAGAGAAGTTGAATAAATCCAGGATTAGTTTTATAAGCTGAACTAGAACGAAATGGAAAATATAAATACAAATTCTTCTTAGACTGGGTTAATTCCTTTTTCAATACCTGGGGTCTACACCTAGAAAAAGAATTCTGGCAACATATACATTCAAGCTCTTTGAAAATCTTCTGACACTGCCAGGGAGCAGTGAGGGCTGACTGCTCTCTAAAGAAGGTGGGCTAGGAGCTGAGGTTGACCCAGTCTCCAATGCAGCAAGTGGCGGACCAGGTCCAGGGGACATCCAGGGAGCCCAGCCATGAGCAAAAGGGGATGGGGCCAAGGGCAGGGCTATAGACAAGCCTACCATGTACTCGTGACAGGAAGATCCAGGAGACAAGTACCCACAATGTAGGGCTGAGTGACAGAAATTATACAAACTAAAATTACCATGCTCAAATTGCAAAACCATGTCCCTAAATACTTTGTAAAATATTCATGGTAAGTTCCTATCAAAGAGTATTTAACAAACCAGCTAAGCAAACTACACAGCTTTCGGTTGTGGATTTTTTGCTGTTGTTCTTTTTGGGGCATTATGCTGGCAACTGTGAACAATTTATCTCAGTGGGCTCAACTGTGGAGGTTTTAGCTTAGTAGATGGCTGTTGTACTGTTCTGCCCTAACTATTGTGTATGTTCAGAAAATAAAACAGAAAAACTGAGAACATTTTAATAATTTTTCTACCTCCACAAGCTATACTTAGTTACAAAAATACTAGATACTAAGAATCATATTTCTTAGAGATCACAATATCAAAAAAGAATTTTTACGAGAGATGAGTTACCTTTCACATTTTTTAGTGATCTTCCTTTGTTCTTTTGCAAAAAGGTTTGAGGCTTTGTGAGAATAGACTAGGATTCCACAATGAATAGCTGACCATATATAATTGATGAAACTTCCCAAACTAATTTTTAATTATTTTAAAGTGCAGAATTTCAAGCTCCCGAATGTAATGAGAACTTTTTAGTCTTATCTGCTATAAAAACAAACAATAGTAATTCTATCATCACTTCAAATTGGAGTTTACCCTCCAGTTTGAAATACTGATTAGCAATGAAGAAGGAAAGGAAAGTATGAGAATAGATCAAAACTTCCTATGAGCTGGTATCCCATCTCTGACAGTGGCCAACTGTGGCTGCCTGTACGAGTTTTCTGTGAACATGATAGATATTCTGAAAATGCTGTGGTAGAAAATGACAAAACTGCCATAGTTTTCTTCCTTGTGGATCAGTTTTCAACTGGGCAGTCTAATTTTTCTGCATGACTGAGAAATGCTGTTAAACTATTGTCATGGTTTAACCCGGCTGGCAACTCAGCACCACACAGCCACTCGCTCACTCCCCCCACAATGGGAAGGGGGAGAGAATCAGAAGAGTAAAGTGAGAAAACTCATGGGCTGAGATAAAGACAGTTTAATAGGTAAAGCAAAAGCTGCGCATGGAAGAAAAGCAAGGAATTCATTCACCACTTCCCATGGGCAGGCAGGTGCTCAGCCATTTCCAGGGAAGCAGGGCTCCATCACGCGTAACAGTTACTTGGGAAGACAAACGCCATCACTCCAAACCTCCCCCCCTTCCTTCTTCTTCCCCCAGCTTGTATACTGAGCATGACGCCGCATGGTGTGGAATAGCCCTTTGGTCAGTTTGGGTCAGCTGTCCTGGCTGTGGCCCCTCCCAGCTTCTTGTGCACCTGGCAGAGCTGAGAGCTGAGAAGTCCTTGGCCAGTCTAAGCACTACCCAGCAACAACTAAAACATCAGTGTGTTATCAACGTTCTTCTAGTACTAAATCCAAAACAGAGCACTATGCCAGCTACTAGGAAGAAAATTAACTCTATCCCAGCTGAAACCAGGACAGCTATATAGGAATAATTCAGAAAAATCTTTAATAGAGAGTGTTAGTCTAACACTCCTGTGAAATGTTCTGTCATCCTTATGTAATTTTATTCCTTGAATCACAATAATTCACTCATTATTATCCTTCCAACAAGTTTCCAAGATGGCCTCTACATAAAAGTCAACACGTAAAAGCAGGCATTCTAATTAAACTATCTTAATTTTTATTGTTCACACTTTAGTAATGAAATGTGGTCTTTGATTGCCTGGCCTATCTTATTTTCTTTGACATGGAATTGGCTGCTAGAGTTGAACAAGGATTAATAAAAAAGATGGATACATTATGCAATAGAAAATTATTAATTACATCCAAATTGTATTCTTTATATCCCGGATGTTTTGCTTAACTAAACTGTCTGTTCTCCAGGCTCTGACTATTTCTACTTTGTAGGTTTTAAGTGACATGGGACTGGAGTATGTCTTTCCTGTATATTTGTACAACATCCAACACAGTGAGGTTGCTTATTTGGTTGAATAATCTGTGCATAACTCCATGCTAAAAACATTGACAGTCAATAATACATATTACCCAACCTAGGGAAAAACGGGTTATATATAAAGCTTTTTTTTTTTTTTTTTTTTTTTTTTTTAACGAAAAGCACTTAGAAATATATAAGCTTTTGGCAAATCTAGTTCAGGCTCTTGATACATCCTGTATCCTACCTTTTCCTTTTATGCTGGATGAAATAAATTATCGCTAAATCACAATAAAATAATTTATCAGCATATGCACATATATCCCATTTAGCTGATGAGGTTACTTTTGTGACAGATAATGTTTAAACAGCATCAGTAGCACATGCAGCAGATCTGTAACAAATGACAATAAATGTGCTACAGAAATGAAATAGATAGTTTTTTATCTGAAAGAAGATGAAAGCATAATATGAAATCCCATTTTGACAGTGGTTTGTCCTTTAGCAGAATACAAGAATTATTGTTATTGATGCTGTTACATGTACTAACCTTCCACACATTGATTTTTACTGCAGAACTTTTAACATAAATGAGAAAACCAAATATATGTATATATGGCTAAAAGCTAAACCCTTATTTGAATTCTTATCAGTATGGATAGTAAGAACATGGTTTAGGGACTTTTAAATACACTTAAATATTTCAGTTTTAAAGTCTCCCTCATGGTACCACTCATAGAGGTTAAAGTTATAGTGCTTAATCCTGTTGTCTGAGGTCATTATGCAAAATGCATTGCTGCATATCTTGGAAAGACATTTTGTGCTTACATATGCATGCCTGTTTGGCATTGTGCACATTGTATGGCAATATTACAGTATTACAAGAAGGACTGTTTGAGCCCTATGCAGTGAAAATGCAATAATGTGGAAAATGGCGGTATAATGATATTTCACTATTCCCTTTGGTATATCACCGAGCTTGGAGGAAGTAGACAAATGCAAGATGTGAGAACAGAGCATGGAATGATGTAGAGGAAGAAATACATGACCAAATGAACAACAGCAATGAGGAAAAAAAGAGGCAGAGAAAGAAGAAAAAGAGGAAAAAACAATCAATACTTACTGTATTGGAAGTGGAAAAGATCAGAACAGGGTGCTCACTCAGTCAAGTGTGTTGTTTCCCTATTTATTTAAAAGGTTGCCTGTTGACAATCTTTTTGTTTTCAGTTGAGTTTACCCATACAGCTTGCTATTCACTGACACGTAGTCCCTACCAAAAAAATAAAAATACTTAAAAAAAGCTCCAACCCCACTGAGAAGTACGTTCAAAAACCAAATAGATAACTTGGGAATATCACCCAGCTACAAAAAGTTCCTGAAATGTGAAAAAAAAACCCAACCCTAAACCCCTAGAAGATAACCATGAAATCCCTATATAAAATCTGTTTAAATATTTATTAAAGGAGTTGAACTCTGGTTTGTACTGTCATCATGTACAATATATTTTTGCAAGTGAAATCAAGTTAAAAATATATATTTCAATAAATTATAATTATTTATAATATAGACATTATTTTTTTACCACCAGATTTTGCTGCTTTTATCTGGATTATATTGTCTTTAAATAATTTTAGTTTAAAAGGGAAAGTGATCACAATGGATTACAAATTCCCTCACTATTTTGCACGTGCAAACTGCTTGTGGAGAGGCTGCATTGGAAAACATTTTTGTGGAAAAGTTCTGTTGTGATAATGGCTGTGTATCAATTATTTAGGAAATAGAGAAAAATGAGGTTTAGTCCTGTACAGTACAGAGATGGAGTATACAGTTCAAAAAGTAAAAAGTAATGGCTGGTTCAGACACTGAAAAAGAGACTTTATATTTATGACAGTGCTAGGCCCAGGAGTAAATCAAAGAGCACAATCCTTTAGATATGTGCTTACTTACATGCGAAAGTTCGTATTTGATCTATATGGTCATTGAAGCAATCATTTCTTATCCCTTTTTGGCTTTTCTCTCAAGTGTAAAACAGAATTATTACAATTTATTTCTGCTATATGAAGACAATTAAATTAGTCCTTAATTGTGCCTGAGCTTGTGTAGTTTCCATTCAGACTTTTTCTGGAGGTCAATTATATTAAGGTATCTGCTCCTCAGTTCACAAGAACTTACAATAAAAAGGCTGAAGGTAATGCTGAGGCTAAAGGACATCAGCATGCTGAGCAATTCAGCCAAAAGTGTTATCATGATCCTG
>NW_009260268.1:1955042-1965206 GCF_000687185.1 Egretta garzetta | reverse complement strand
CTGAATTTACATGTGTTTTGTTTACACTGCAGAAGAGGAAAGTGAATTTAATTAGACAGAGAACATTCTGAAAAAAAAAAACCCATTAATAAGGATTGTTTAAACAAAGGTCTCTCAAAGCATCTACAGCTTCAGAAAGAACATTTTTTAACTTCTCCTTTACTTATGGTTTCTGTGCTGTATGTGTCAAAAGTGTTAATTTTATTGTAAAAATAATTCCATCATTTCCTAGACTATGCATTTAACATGGAAATATTTTATTATAATGAACCAACTGCTCTTAATCTTAAAATAAAACTCACAGCTTTTGGTGAATTATTGTGGAATTTAATTTGCCCTAATCTGCTACGGTGACAAGTGCAATATAAATAAAAATGTGAAGAAGAAAAATGTTCCATTAAGACAAGAGTAAAAGCCAGGAGATACAGGTTAAGATTTTACAAAACTAAAGTTTAGCTAGAACACTTTAATTACACACCTAAAAAATGGCCTGGATGCTCAATGGTTCTGAGCCTTCATTAACTTCCAGTTAACTCAAGGAAAACTACTATGTGTATATAAAGCTGGCAAAAGTCAAGTTGCTTCTGTAGACACCCGAGTATGGATGTAAAAGTTCACCTTTAGGACCTAATAGAGAAAAAAAATTAAGAAATTATTTATTTTCAATTCTGCTGTACTGGATTCTTGGGGGTTTGTTGTTTGTTTTTTTTTTCTTTGTTTGCTATTTTTGTTTCAATCTCAAGTTATTTTTTTCTCTGCTTGAAGTCTAAGCCCCTGGGAATGAGTTTTTATGTGAGAATTATATCTATTTCTGTCTCTGTCTAGTTTAAGAAAAAAAGAGGCTTGAGACTCCGTGGTTGTAGAGAGGAACCTTTAAAAAGAACTATTAGAAAAACAACTGAAGACCAAAATCCAGGGGAGCGAAAGCAAATAAAATATAGCATTAAGGAATATGAACCATATGATTTAAAACCCATCTCATAATTCTAGGGGTGAGAGTTACTCCCAGTTTCTTAATATTTATCCTTACTCACACTGTACTAGGCAAGTTATTTAACCTTTCCATAACTAACTTCTCTTCTGTGTGTTGTAGCTGAAATAATAGTATTTACTCGTCTCTCAGGGTATTAGGAGTTTTAATTTAATAATGTCTATGAAACACTTCATTAATCATAGAGGGAAAATGATATGGAAGCATGGATTATTATCATTATTAATTAATTAAAAGAATCTCTGAAGACAAGAAAGGAATGATTATGGTCAGGTGAATTATTTTTTAAGAGTATACTGTGCTGTGACTTCTAAAAGATTTTTGGGCAGCCTTGGAAGAAAACACATTAAGTATATTGTTAGTAGACTTGGATTTATATCCTTATTGAAATTTCCAGGTTTTTAAAAGACTCATTAGTTCTTCTCTTCTGTTGAATTGATGAGTAATTATTATGCAAATCTTCTTATATTTCTTTATAGGTAACCTTTGGACTGGCATTTTGGCTAAATATTATGTAAAATTATTGATAAAACAGAATTGAATAGTAACAGAAGCAATGACAGCAGTTACTGCATATGTAAAATGCTCTCTGGAGTCTGAATGTTTTTAAATATGATTGGTTGAATATTTTTACTGAAAATGTTCACTGATGCCTTCTCTTGTTCTCAAATACACCATTAGTTTAAAAATGCTGTTTCCAAGCTGACCACATTTTTTTTTTAATTAGAAGTGAATGTGCTATTATATAACAAATTGCAGTACTGTCTGAATAACGTATTCCCTAAATATTACTAAACAAAACCTCTTTTTAAGGCCATTTTATCTTCATCATCATCACTGTCCAGGAAAATGTACTAATATGTGGAGCAATCATAATATCTTTTAACCTGTGAAATATCCTTTTTCTCACTTAATAACTGCAAAGCAAAGAGAAATCACTTCTGACCCTGCTGCAGTAAATAATCATGTTTTTGCTGCTAGCTTCAGCACAGTCAACTTTTACATCTCTTCAGTATTCTAGAGCAGCTCACTAAATGCTGTTGCATTCAGAAGGAAGTTGCATGAAATAGAGAAGGATTAGCAAAAAACTATGCAGAGCCTCATCCTCTGCATTTTGCCTGGATCTGCTGAATTTAGCTCCTGAACAGAGGAAAAGAGGGAAGCTAAATACTGGGCCAGGAAACTCTAGCATGAGGTGGGAGATGCTTTGAAGATCCATATATTTTGGACAGCCTCCTTTTCTAAAAGCTCAACAGAACCTCAAACCTATCTGCCTGTAAGACGTACTTAGCAAGAAGTTGTCCTGGTTTCAGCTGGGATAGAGTTAATTTTCATCCTAGTATCTGGCATAGTGCTGTGTTTTGGATTTAGTACTAGAATAATGTTGATAGCAGACTGATGTTTTAGTTGTTGCTGGGTAATACTTAGACTAGTCAAGGACTTTTTGAGCTTCCCATGCTCTGCCAAGAAGCTGGGATTGGGCACAGCCAGGACAGCTGACCCAAACTGTCCAAAGGGCTATTCCGTACCATAGGACATCATGCTTGGGGGGAGTTAGCCAGAGGGCAGAGCGATAGATGCTTGGGATGGAATGGGCATCAGTCAGAGGGTGGCCAGTAATTGCACTGTGCATCACTTGTTTTGTATATTCTGTATATTCTCTTACCATTATTATTATTACTGTTATTCTTTTCCTCTGCTGTTTTATTAAACTGTCTTTATCTTAACCCACAGGTTTCACTTTTTTTTTTTTTTATTCTCCCCCCATCCGACTGAGGGAGGCGGGGGGGGAGTGAGCGGCTGTGGGGTGTTCAGCTGCCTGCCAGGTTAAACCACAACAGAAGTTTACTAGTATTCACATCACTGCGTTGGTGCTCAAAATAGTAAGGTAAGTCCCTATGTTCTCGAAAACTTTTACTTCTCATGGGACGCAAAACAATAGAAAAGTTTAGATCTTCTTATTTACCCTCTGTTTTCAAAGCACTTTCTATTTTCTATCCCTCACGGTCCTATTTTCAAGCTTTTTTTCATTATCATAAGAACTTCAGAGCTTATTTTACAATAAATAAAAAAGTTTTAAGCCAGAGACTCTTGTGATAACATGATTCTAGGACTTGAGCATTTATGAAACATGTCAAATACTGGAAAACTTGAAACAAGGTGCCCCAGACTGACAACACTGCCCAGTTATTTTGGTTCTCAACATGCTTTTTCACCTTATAATAATTTATCGATTTTTGTTATCACAACTGATGTGTCTGGTTGATGTGTTCAGTTTGCTTGTTTTTAAAGGAGGTTAAAATATTACACTTTACATCTTACTCCTTGTACTGCAGATAAATAAAATGCTTTGTTTTCTCTGAAACAGTCCACAATTGACAAATCTGAGCTTTCGTTTCTGAGTTTATGAAGCCTAAGAGCACTGAAAGCCTTGAAGCATTATGTCATACTACTTGCATCATGTCATCCAGGATGTGAGGTCTGTTCTTGCTGACATGTCAACAAGAACATTAAAGAATGAAAGAGAATTAAAAATAGTGAAATAAAATAAGTATGTATTAGACTAGTTAACTTTCTAAAACAAGGCCTCTTTGATACTTTCTGGGAAACTATTCAAGACCAACTTCTATATTAACCATAGCTGGAGATATTTGCAATTAAGTCACCCTATCCTCTTGGCTGTGTCATTCTTTGATCATAAGGATATCATAACAAGATTAGATAGTATTACATTTGGAATTATGTAGAAATTTTTCTATATATCTGATGTGTGGCTAAATATGGTTAAATTGTAAAATCCAGTGTGATCAGTGCCTTGAAGAAAGACTATGGCTTTTCAAGAGGGACATAATTCCTGAGAACAAGCCTACTTGATCACAGAAAAATCATGTCTTGCCAGCTCTCAGGTAGATGAACAGATAGGCTTCATGATTCTTATTATTTCCTAAATTTTGCCACTTTCCTATTAAAATCTCTGAAACAGGAGACTGAAACAGACTAGAGTCCACCTTGTGATAAATTCCTTTAAACAATGCAGAAAGAGAAATAAATAAGATTACAAGAAGAAAGAGTTTAAGATTTTCATAGCAAATATAGTGTATGAAATGGAACTGCAAAGTAGTATTTTTATTTTTAATTGTGGTACTCCATTAGCACCATTTCATTACATCCCTGAACAACTTGATCTAAGAAAAGAAAGAATGGTAATATGTGGAGTAAAACCAGTGGTTCCACATTTCTTGCTCATCATTCTACACATTATTTGAAAGGAAAAGTTAGTATGTTAGAAGGATGTTATTTTTCTCGGAACGGTTTATCAGCTTTATCAAATTAAGAGTATTTTCCTTTTCATTCTTAAATACTCCTGCTCTTTTAAATTACAACATTTCTCTTTTATTTTTCTTTTCCTTTTTCTTCTTATTCTTCTTTCTTTTTCTTTTTCCCCTCAGGCTGCTTCACTTCACTTTATTTAAATCTGAATTTCTCAGTACTTGCTGGATCATGCAGAATAACCAGCACAAAACAAACCTCTATTACTGATCCCTTATGTCACGTGTGCTGTCCATTAAAATTATCATTCCCCCCATGCTTAAAAGCAACACATCTGTCACAATAATCTTGCACTGTGCATTGTGTGACAAAAATGCCAGAATAAAGCTTCTTTGAAAAGAGAAAATGAACAGAAGGTGGTAAAACAAAGCTGCAACAACTTTGTGGATAATAAATAAATTATCTTTCAGTTTCTGAAGATTTGGAAATGTTAAATTAAACTTACCATACCACCTGCGCAGACAGACATCTGTCTATCTCTGAAGAACTTTCAGCTTTCTTCTCAACTGTTGGTGTACATCTTTGTCTCTATCCTGCAAAGGCAGAGAGATATCAGCATGCTGTTTAAGGAGGTCACTCATCTTGGTTTTATTCTTTTATTCCTTATGGAGTTGTTTACTGGAGTTTTATGGAGGCTTGTAATAAGGTGAGGAATTGTAATCAGTTGAGGAATTAACATACTCATGAGATAAATGTGTCAGTTTACACTGAATGGTCCTGTTTTGACTTTCTGTAGACATAGCTGAGCATTAGTTGTATAAATTATTTTGAGCTGTTAAAGAAAATTAAATTATAATTTTGTAGAAATTTTGGAAATATTTTTATTGGTTTTGATTATGAATAAAACCAGATAAGACTATTTTTCCTTACTCAAAAAAATGTTTAAAGGATATTTTAGGTCTGTAAAAATGCTCTTTGTTTTTCAATTAATAGTTTTAAATTTTTTTAATATTGGAACTGAATACTTTGGTCTCATTAAAACCGTTGTCTTCAGTTTGAAATTACCTGTTTAGATGACATACATGCTCTAGGGTGGAAAAAAAATATCTTCAAATTCAGGGCTGCAAGCATCCTTCTCTTTCTTTTTAAAGAAAACTGAATGTCTGATGCAACTGTGACTCAAAAAACATAGATAGTGTAATTATGCTTAATCTGGCCAAGGTGCAGAGACTGCCAGCAACTGCAAGACCATGAATAGCAGCCATATTTTATCTGTCTTGACCTTAAGTGGGAAAAAGAGGAGAGACCTTCCCAGCAACTGTGTTCTCTGAAATAAGTAATCTTGCTAGAGTAAATGAAAGTGAGTTGAAAATAAAGAAAATATATATTTCCAAAAATGGGCTAGATAAACGACAAATTATATTTTCAGTTCTTTATTTTCCTTGACTTCATGTTAATTTGGTGAAAGAACCAAACAATTTAAGTTTTTATGGGAAAATATCTACTTTGTATTACTCTAAATGTTAAAACCATTTATTGAATGAACTTCTCAAACCCAGTGATTTTTGTTGTATAGAGCTGTCAGAGTGATATTTAAAATGAGTGAATATGGTCAGTATATTAAAAAAAAATCAGTCATTTTAAGTAGCAGTGTAGCAAGATTAAAGGCCAACCTTTTAGATATAATTGCACTTGAAAGACTGCCAATTAAGTTAAGAATTGCAACTCCAGTGCTTATTGCACATTTCTAGATCAGAAAATAAAAGTAGATGGTGCGGTGGGAAAACTGTATTCTTTAAGACAATGATCCCAGGGAGTGAAATTTGCAGATGCTTACATTAGAACAAAATAGTGATGCTAATATATTTTTCAGATTTTTTGCCAGAAATCTATGTGGGTAGAACACAAAGGTGCTTTCACACAGCATTTGTCTTTTCTGAAATATGTGAAGAGTTGAGGGATGTTGCAGCTCTGCATTGAGCTGTTCCATAACTCCAGTCCGGTCATTTGGGGGTGCCTTCCTAGATGGATGGAGTGACTGAGACATTGCAGTGCCCTTACAGTGCAGCTGCCTTAGCTCAGGCAGTCTCCAAGTTTTTTGCTTTTCAGTATCCTGTTAGAGCCCAAGTGTCCTCTTATGTAGAAATATGCAACCAAACAACCAAAGATAAATAGTGGTGATTACAATAAAAGCAATGCTTGTTTATAGAGAGGAGACTGGTGTGTCAGCTACTGATACATAGGCATGAACAGCTGTGCAGCCCTGTCAAAAGCCAGTGCTAGCGTAGAGGATAAACCTCTCCCTTTCCCACAAACACATTCCTTGTCCCAATAAATTTGTCTGTTACACAGACAACACCTAATAGTCTACCAGAGATTTCAACATTAGCATTTCAGAATAATTAATCTTGTTGATAATCCACAATTCTTTCCACTGAAATCTTGAGAATTTAGTTGATAGCTTGGGATCTCCATGCTCTGTGTTCCATAACATAATTCATCTATATTCTCTTGGCCCCTTGGAACACATATCTTCTAGCCAGCATTCTTATTAGGAATGACTAAATATCACCACTGCTTCATACCCATTTATGCTACTATCAGGCGACCTGCTTAACACAGTTGTAAATAAGGAAAGCTAGTAGCTATAAAACTGCAGGGCAAATCTTCAAGGACAACATTACCTTTGACAAACTGGCAAAATACTTAAAAAGCTTGAAAAACTGTAATTGGAAATCCATAAAAATGAAGTTTTCAGCTTTGGTGTTATTCTAAAAATATATTTTCCTTTTCTATTGCATGAATTCTTTTCCCTTTGTATTCCTCTGTACTCTTTAAAGTGACATTTAGCTAATGTAGCAAGAAGCCACAGCTATTTAGGAGGGCTGGGAGACCACAGCCCACAACGTTTTAAACATATAAAAACTGAAGACTGAGGATGAAGGGTGGTCTGCTGGGTCATCAGGTATTGTTCTTGGAATGTTCCAGAGAATCACTTCCTTGATGTCTAGAGATTTTTTCCCTTATTTCTAGCATAAATTTATTCTTAGTTAGTGCGTACATATTTGTTTCCATGTTAACAAAATGCTTTGTCTTCTGTAGCTCTTTTTCCTCCTAAGTGGTTACCCAATGATGTATTTCAAAAAGCAGTCATAGCCCCTCTCAGTCTGAATTTTGCTTAAAAAAAAAAAAAAAAAAAAAAAGAAACAGACTCTTCAGGACTCGTAAGTTTTTCCATTCCTTCGATGGAGAATGTTAATTATCTTAATTTCTGTCTGTTACACTTACTATTTTTCTTAAATATATGTAAATTAATTGTCCTCTTTAAAAGGATTTGAAAAATACATACAGAGAAAAAGTTGTCTGTTTTCATAAGCTTTTCCACACTGATGTATGCATAGAATAAGCCACTGGTATAAAGACTATAACATGACAATGAAGACTTTAACGGGCAATGTCAGAGATGCAAGAAAAATTCTGCACCCTTAGTAGGTAAAATACACATTTAGTTCTGCACTTGTAATTATTATTGTTTAATAAGATCCATATTGCACCCTACCAAATGTTTGACACTGAAGCATTAAGAAAAACAAAAGGAACATGTATAATAGCCTGTTTTGCTAGTATAAACAGTACACATGATACATAAAATTCATGTTCTTGCAAGATTTTCTTAATAGTTTAGGGTCAAAATACATTGGTACCAGCTTGCTACCCTCCCTATCGTGTTAAAAGTATACAAAAACTTGTATATTATTTAAAATAATTTCTGTCTTGTAGCAATAATTTAATGCTAGATTTTTAACCTAATGTGAATTATAATTAGTTTTTCAAATCAGTGTTCAAAATTAAAGTCACTGAGAGACAGTTAGCTGTAGAGTTGTCAAAGTGAGATAACAGTACAATATAACATTATGAGAGATGCTCCAGTCCCTTACTCATGTTAGAGATCTTTTGCTGGACTCTCTCCAGTAACTCCATCTCTCTCTTGTACTGGGGAGTCCAGAACTGGACACAGTATTCCAGATATGACACAGTAGTTCAGGTGTGAAGATAAAAATACTATCCATGCAAGTGACAATGAATTTTATTAAAGAATTTATTCAAAATATCTTCATTTTTACAACTATTGGATATGTCACAGTGCAGAAATTTTCCTGGCTACTAGTAAGGCAGTACTTTTCATGTAGAAGTAACACAACAGGGATAAGGGTTTTCATAAGACAGTATTAGGTAGCCTATCAATGTATGTATACAAAGGTAGGAAGATAAAGGCGAGATCTTATGTCAAGACAAGGGTAATGCATGGAAGCTGTGCACAAAGCTAAGCTTCTAGATCAAAAATCAGGGAGAAATTCCAGGTTGCTTAATGTGTGGATTGCTGTAGAAACATAGAGCCATGAAAATTTAGGATTATTTAAAAAGCTGAATTAAGTTATCAGATTGCTAGCAAAATGTCATAAAAAGATAAAATTCTCAAAATCACATGATTTTTTAAGAGAAAAAAGAGAGTTCTGCCATAATCTTTGTTAACAGAGAAAAATGAACCTTTGGGAGATATTTTATAACTGCTTATTATTTTCCAAGGTGTTTTCTTTTTGAATATAATTTTTCTATCTGTTCTTTCTGTTACCTTCAGCCTTAGACTTGAGGCCTCACTCTGAGACAATGTAGGCAATATATAGGAGAATTTCAAGCATCTTCATCTGCTAGTTAAAACTTTATTTATTCATTTATTTTTATTTATAAGAGGAGAAACTGAGTGAAACAGATTTTGTCATTCTGTCAGGCTGTGGGTGTAGCGTACCTGGACTTTAGTAAAGCCTTTGACACTGTTTTCCACACCTTTCTCCTCGAGAAACTGAGTGCTCGTAGCTTGGATGGGTGTAATCTTCACTGGGTAAAGAACTGGCTGGATGGCCAGACCCAGGCAGTTGTGGCGAATGGAGTTAAATCCAGCAGGTGGCCAGTCACCAGTGGCGTTCCCCAGGGCTCAGTGTTGGGGCCAGTTCTGTTCAAAATCTTTATCAGTGATCTGGATGAGGGGATTGTGTGCACCCTCAGTCAATTTGCACAGAACACCAAGTTGGGTGGGAGTGTTGATCTGCTTGAGAGTAGGGAGGCTCTGCAGAGGGATCTGGACAGGCTGGATTGATGGGCCGAGGCCAACTGTATGAGGTTCAACAAGGCCAAGTGCTGGGTCCTGCACTTAGGTCACAACAACCCCATGCAGCGCTACAGGCTTGGGGAAGAGTGTCAGGAAAGCTGCCCAGCAGAAAAGGACCTGGAGGTGCTGGTTGACAGCCGGCTGAATATGAGCCAGCAGTGTACCCAGGTGGCCAAGAAGACCAACAGCATCCTGGCTTGTATCAGAAATAACGTGGCCTGCAGGACTAGGGAAGTCTTCCTTCCCCTGTACTCAGCACTGATGAGCCTGCACCTCGAATGGTGTGTTCAGGTTTGGGCCCCTCACTACAAGAAGGACATTGAGGTGCTGGAGCATGTCCAGAGAAGGGTAACAAAGCTGGTTAAGGGTCTGGAGCACAAGTCTTCTGAGGACCAGCTGAGGGAACAGGGGTTGTTTAGCCTGGAGAAGAGGAGGCTGAGGGGAGACCTTATTGCAAATTTCCAGTACCTGAAGGGGACTTGTAAGAAGGATGCGGACAGACTTTTTAGCAGGGCCTGTTGTGATAGGACAAGGGGTAATGGTTTTACACTAAAAGAGGGTAGATTCAGACTCAATATAAGGAAGAAATTCTTTACAATGAGGGTGGTGAAACACTGGCACAGGTTGCCCAGAGAGGTGGTGGAGGCTCCATCCCTGGGAACATTCAAGGCCAGGTTGGATGGGGCTGTGAGCAACCTGATCTGGTTAAAGGTGTCCCTGCTCCCGCAGGGGGGTT
>NW_009260268.1:1951211-1954892 GCF_000687185.1 Egretta garzetta | reverse complement strand
GTGGCAGGTTAATGGTTGGACTCGATGATCTGAAAGGTCTTTTCCAACCAAATGATTCTGTGATTCTGTGATTCTGTGAATTTAGGAAAAACATTAATTGTTGATAGTACCTCCTAGTCAGGTGCACAAGGCTTTTTGGCTTGGTTTTGTTGTTGAGCTGTTAAACTAGGGTCAAAGTTTAAACCTATATAAGGAGAGGCTTTGGCAGCTATTAGTCTTCTGCAGGTGGGTGGGATGGCTTAGTGGCTTAGATTAATGATTGAGTCAGCCTGTGTGATTCAGGCTATAGACAGACAGAAATGCTGTGTCTCACAAGGACATATGCAAGTGAAAACATAAATTATGGATATGCCAAACACAGAAAAGGGTGTTTGTAAATCAGGATCACTGATTTATAGTTGAAATTACAGTACCAATATAGCAATTAAGAAAAATTGCATTTAAATAACTACCAGTAATATGTTTCCAATTAGAGTAACTCATTTTTCAAACTCATATATTTTTTTCTGATACACATGTTTAAGGCTTTCCTTGTCAAAAAGAAATAGAATTAGCCACTTATCATTTTAAATAGGAGTGTGAAGACCCAGAGATGTTCTGAGTTTCAGTGAAATCAGTTTTGTTAATTTAAAGCATTCCCTCAAGAAAATAGTGTTTAAAGACCTGCCTGATTAATTAACAGGAAACTTGTCTTGCTTCCTCAAATCCTGTTTTGAAAATGCCTATTCTTCTCTTGGTGTTTGCAGGAGGGGGAAAATGAAAGGATAGCAGTTTAAAGTCAGTAGCATATGTAAATCTTGCTTTCTTCAGGAGCCTCAGCAAAAACTATGAATCAGAAACCTCTGCAACGTATCTTCAGACTCAACAGATCCTGAGCCAGCCCTTTCGACAGCTCTCTCAGTAATGCTAGTTCTTGTCTATTTCTTAAAAGCAAGCTGTAATGCAGACTGATATGTTTATTTCCAAAATAGAAGTGTGCGGTAATTAAGAACCACAGTTTAACCCTTCCCTTTTCCTCACTGCTGTAGGATACACTGGTCTGCTGTCAAAACTCTGATTCACGTAACTGCCAGTGCTCTGTTCGTTACATCTGATAAAACACATGGCTTTTATTTTGATCTAATATTTCATCAGTTTATTTGCTTAATCATCTTCATATACAAGAAATAACTATTATAAATGTATCTTATATATGAGTAAGCCACTAATAAATACTTATACAGATAAAAATCATGCATTCTTAGAGGGATTCAAATTTGCATTATATCTCTGAACTCAAGTAAAAGTAAAGCAGATGTGAAATCTGCATAGCTCAGTTCCAGTGATTTTGTTATGGTGAAAAAAGACAACAAACATTTTCATCCTGCTACACTTCATGACCAAATATTTTAGTCTTAACACTTTCTGGAAAACAAACATTTCAAGGTAGGCTTGTTAAACTGTATTTAGATAACTATAAGTAATGTACACAGTTAAGTCTATTTTGAAGGAAATATATTAATGTTGTTTTAATGAAAACTTCTCTCAAAATAATTAAGATTTTTGTTTGTAAGTAAGGTAAGTCCCTATTTCAGCAAATGATCTTTCAGTGACAAAAAGAAAAAAAGCTGATTGTCTGACTGACAACATATATGTCAAAAAGAGGTATACCAGAATGAGAAATCCTGCCAGCTGAGCAAATGGGCTCTACAACACTTCAACCTGATATCTTCTTATGAATTCTCTATTAGGACCATCAGAGGCAGACGTGTAAGATTTTTTTCTGCCCTGGGGCCCTCAGTGCAGTAATGGGCCTTCCTGGCACAGGCTGGCCTCCCTCAGGGCCTGCTCCACGCCGCATGGACCCAGCCCGGCTGGGGCCTTCAGTCCCTGCCCCAGCATTGCCTAAGGCCTGCCTTGCCCTAGTCCTGTCCTTGGGCAGTATGATTTCCTGTACTGACCTTGGACATAGCGTATTCCCATCCTTCCCAATGCTCCCTGGCCCTGCCGCCACCAGCCGGCGGCCCTGCCTGCCTGCTTCCAGCTGTGGGACTGTGCCTGTGAGTGAGGTGATGGCCCAGCTGCCTCAGAGCTGCCCGCCCTGGAGAGCAGCCCTGCTCCTGCCGCCCCTGACTCTGCCTGGACCCAAGTCTTGGGCACCACCTGAAGTAAAAAAAATCTGTGCTGTTAGTTTTCATTGCAGAACTGAATAATCATAGAATCATAGAATCATTTAGGTTGGAAAAGACCTTTAAGATCATGGAATCTAACTATTAACCTAACATTGCCAAGTCCACCACTAAACCATGGCCCTAAGCACCTGTCTTTTAAATGCTTCCAGGGATGGGGGTTCAATCACTTCCCTGTGCAGCCTGATCCAATGCTTGACAACTCTTTCAGTGAAGAAATTTTTCCTAATACCTAATCCAAATCTCCCCTGGCGCAACTGGAGGCCATTTCCTCTCATCCTATCACTTGTTACTGGGGTGAAAAGACCGACACCCACCTCACTACAGCCTCCTTTCAGGTAGTTGTAGAGGGCAATAAGGTCTCCCCTCCATCTCCTTTTCTCCAGGCTAAACAACCCCAGTTCCCTCAGCCACTCCTCATAAGACAGGCCAGGAGGCTATTGGCCCTCTCGGCCACCTGGGCACAAAGCTGGCTCATATTGGCCTGTCAACCAACACCCTAGGGCCTTTTCTACCAGGCAGCTTTCCAGCCACTCTTCCCCAGGCCTGTAGTGTTGCATGGGGTTGTTGTGACCCAAGTGCAGGACCTGGCACTGAGCCTTGCTGAACCTAATACTGTTGGCCTTGGCCCATTGATCCAGCCTGACCAGGTCCCTCTGCAGAGCCTTCTTACCCTCAAGCAGATCAACACTCCTTCCCAACTTGATGTCATCTGCAAACTTACTGAGGGTGCAATCAATCCCCTTGCCCAGATATTTGATAAAGATATTAAACAGAACTAGCCCCAACACTGAACCCTGGGGAGCACCGCTTGTGACCAGCTGCCAACTGGATTTAACTCCGTTCACCACAACTCTTTGGTCCTGGCCATCCAGCCAGTTTTTTACCCAGTGTCCAGGCCATGAGCAGCCAGTTTGTCTAGGAGAATGCTGCGGGGGACAGTGTCGAAGGCTTTACTCAAGTCTAGGTAGACAACATCCACAGCCCTTCCCTTGTCCAGTAAGTGGGTCATCTTGTCATAGAAGGAGTTCAGGTTAGTCAAACAGGACCTGCCTTTCAGAAATCCATGCTGACTGGGCCTGATCACCTGGTTGGCTTGTATGTGTGTCCTGATCCAATGTTGGGTAGGTTTTGATACGATCCCAAGGATGAGATTAAGACACTAAATCCAGTCAAATGTCGTACAACATTTCAACTTTATTTTTGACGCAGGGGAAGGAGGGAACCACGTGAGAAGGTAACAGAGGAGGTGAACGGGGAAAGGCAAAGGGGAAGAACTTAGGAAAAAAAGAGGGGGAAAAGGGGAATAAGAGAAAAGGAGAGCTAGAAAGGGAGCGGGTTTATGTCAGGGAGGATGGGGTGAACGAGAGATAGAAAGAGAGGACTAGCTACCACCACCCTGGGTCCAGCGATGCTCCGGTGCCCCCGTCTGCTACTCCAGGTTCGGTCCACGTGATACTGACTTGGATGCGGCAGGGTTCCAAAGGGCCGGAGGGGGGGGGCGGAGACAGGG